>NC_137926.1:10629179-10634179 GCF_963457725.1 Sprattus sprattus | reverse complement strand
ACGCCTGACTCTTGATTTACATATTAGACAACAACAGTCAAAATCCCCAAAAAGTGTGGGGGATTTTTGTGGGAGTTCATCCAAAATCATCGAAAACAAGTTTTTGCCACGGCAAAATGTGAGTACCACAGCTGCCACAAACAAATTAAATGCTGATCATTAAGTTTCCACTATGTTAAATATTATACAGTCTTGCATCTGACTCTTTAAATGACATGATCGCTTTAACCAACACTATGAAGCGAATTAATTGACAGCAATGGCACAATGATAATATTTAATCAGTCGTATCAGATATCATATAATAGCCTCCGGTACTGCCTGTAGCCACTGGCACTTCTGCTGGGTTGTTGTGGACCTCACCTGTCGATGAATAAAGACTACAGAACCCAGAAGCCTCCAGGTGCCGCCCTGGCGATCAACATGCAGCATACGCAAGATCTGCAGGAAGCGTATCCCCCTGTGAAGTGAATACATATTTTCTAGTAGGCCAAAAAGAATGCGAAAGAAAAAAATACAGCTACAACGTAGCGTATTACCGAAATACAATTGTGCAAATACTATGCTAACAGTGATTATTATGGCAACATTATTTTACATGTTTTTACATTTTTTACGTTTTTACAACTGGAGAGTGGTACACTGTTGGGCCACACTATGGATATGATACCTGATGGCTGATGTGGCAAAGACTTGTCCATTTGACCCTACGCTCAGCACAATGACTGAGGCAATGACCACAATCAAATCTGGCCAGCAAGAAGAAAAACATATTTGTGATCACAGTATTTATGGTACCGAATAGTATTATCAAGAATATATAATATTATTAATATAATATAAAAATTATTAAAAACTGCAACGCAAAATGTAGAACAAATAAAGTAAACAAATAAGGAGCACAAACACTGTGTTGGCTGCCTTTGACATGCTTTCATTTTTTTTAATAAAAAATAGACAAAGCACATCTACGTATGACTGGTATTTTTCTACAAATATAAGAATCTCTGTTGTACAGTAATTGGAGGCTACAGTGTAGATACCTATGATGGAGATGGGTTTCCTGACGAAGCGCAGTCTTCCTTTGATGCCCACATATTTGCTCCGGCAGCCCGCGGCCCACAGACGCACCACGTACTCGGTGCCAAAGAACACCACCAGAACAATTTCCTGTGGACCACAGAACAAACACACTCCGACCGGTGAAAAGGACACCATAGTTGTGTGTCAACTTCTCATCAGTGGTCTTGACAGCACGGTTTCCTAATAACTGAACAGTTTAACTTTTTTTCCTAAAAAGCAGCACTGAACGATGCGAATGTCCTAATAATTTGACAAGAATGGGCTTCAAATAAGATTCAAAACATTTGCAACCACATCAGGCAAATTACAACAATGATTACAAACATGAAACAATGTGAGGACATTTGACATCTTACTAATTAATCCAAAGAATTCCACATATTTTTACTAGAAAAGGGCAAACACATGTGGAGATACGGCTGCCAAGGACCACTGGCTGTAAGCCAGTGAACAATACTTTAAAGAAGATAAATGGCAGTTTAGGTGATAATCTTTTCAGTTCAAAAGTTCACATCTATACGTCAGAACTATGGCACGGTGAGGTCTGGGGACAACTGTCAGTTAAGAAAACACAAAACAAACAGCCTGCATTCTCCGATCAAGTGCACCTGACTGATAGTACTTGTTTTCGTGTGTGTGTGTGTGTGTGGAAGTGTTTGTTGTCATGTGTGTCAGGGGGAAGGGGGGCCGGGTATACTGTACTCTATTGGTGGTCAAGTGACTGATGTGTTATGTGGAGGATAGGAATCCTCTTGCGGTGTGTGTGATGGAGTCTTGACGAAGCTGTCATTCAAGATTGTTGTCAACTTTAACCCAAAAAAGCAGGAACTCCATGGGAAAGCAGGCGGTGCACTATCAGATGCAAAACATTTGTCTAGTACCGCTCACGGCGACCTCTGGCCGCTAATTAATTGACCTTCTCCAGCACGGAGACCCGGCGAGTTGACACGAGAGGCCGAACCCACGTGGGTGGCCGACCAATAGCTTGCTTTTCCAGGACGATCTCCGGGGCTGCAGAGAGAAATGCAATATCCTATGCCCTGCTGTCATAACAGGGCACAAAGAAGGCAGGACTCGGAGCCTGTCACTCATCCCCAAACAGAAAACCAGTTTACCCGGGGGGCAGGGGCTCGAATGCCCTGAATACAGGATTACAATATCAGTGCAGTGTGTGTGTGCCTTTAGTGGCCAGGGGGCTCATGAGTAAAAGATTTGTCGAGTTTGTGTGAACTTCAACTTAGGGAGAGAAACCGGGCCAACCACAATAATTTCAAATGGCAATTTATAGCTTAAAGAGCCTCCTCTAACTGTGTGGTACCTTGAAATAGGCACAGGCAGTAACAAGATGAACCAGTACATCATATGTGGAGACCTTTTCAGAAACAGGAACAAATGATCTCACCATTGGACCACAGCCAAAGATTAAGGAGAGCAAAGATGCTCTTAAAAATACAATTCAAATTAATTTCATTTTGAAATGTCTTCCATTATCTTATCAATTATTTTTTTCCATTTGAAACAGTTTTAGTCTACATGGTTTATTAACTTTGAAATATGGTGATTATTTAAATTAATCTAAATGTAAATAAAATTAGCTGTGATGAGTGAAAAACTTCATTGCTTATTGGTTTGTCAAAAAATATATAATTTCTGCACTGGACTATCATGGCAGACCCCATAGCACCATTACCCCCAAAAAATACAACAAAAAAAACATAAAACATTCATTACCAGGAAGAAAGATTAAGACAACACATAGTATCAGGGAGCAGAATGCAATGGGATTAGCGTAATTCTTTTATGTGGGACACCCAGATGTCAGAGTGATTTTGGTGTCGTGAACCCATAACTACATGTTTGCAACAAACAGGCAACAGCTTCATTCATGCGAACTAATCATGTAAAAGCAAACTGGGCTGAGGCTCATGGGTTTAGAGAAAATGAGATGGGATTGGATTACTTTGAGACTAAAGAGATGACATTTGTGTGAAATGTCCCCTAAAATTGCTGTCCGAGACAAGTGTTTATGAGAACAGTGGTTGTGTGGCCCTCTCGACGTTTGTCCATATAATATACACTACGAAACTAAAACAAATGTGTACTACGGTTGAATTTCTCCATTAACTGCCAACATCCGCCGTGATAATATCTGGTAACAGGCCTTCACATCAGACTACAGTTATGACGTGTGTGTGTGTGTGTGTGTGTGTGTGTGCCCCATATTCATAAGAGTCTGTTTGTGTGTGTGTGTGTGTGTGTTTGGGTGTGGGTGTGCCCCATATGCATGGGTGTGTGTGTGCGTGTGTGTGTGTGTGTGAGTGTGTGCACCCCATATGCATGAGAGTCTGTGTGTGTGTGTGTGTGTGTGAGTGTTTGTGTGTGTGTGTGCCCAATATGCATGTCTGTGTGTGTGTGTGTGTGTGTGTGTGTGTGTGTGTGTGTGTGTGTGTGTGTGTGTGTGTGTGTGCCCAATTTGCACGGGTGTGTCAAAATCACTGGGAAAGGCAACCTGAGGGCACACTAGTGTTTCGGTGGGTGTGGGGGCCCTGGTGTGTGTGTGTGTGTGTGTGTGTGTGTGTGTGTGTGTGTGTGTGAGTGTGCGTGTCTATGTGTGTGTGTGTGTGAGTGTGTGTTTGTGCGTGTGTTTGTGTGTGTGTATGTGTGTGTGTGTGTGTGTGTGTGTGTGTGTGCGTGTATGTGTGTGTGTGTGCAAGTATCTCCCTCTCCGCTGTGTTTCAGGGCCAAAGGTGGCATCTAACTGCCTTCCCCCTACCCGTCTCCGAGCCCCCACAGCTGGTGGAGAGTGTGGTGAGGGCGCCACGTGATGGATGTGTACGCGCCCGCTGGGCCTGGCAAGCTTTGCTTTGGCAGCCGTCTGGCAAGCCAAATATCCTCACGGACTAATGTCCTTGCCGTCATCCAAAACAAGCACAGCTCTGATTCATGATTGTCAGCTAACCCTGAACTTGCTAAGAATAGATCATCCACAAACACGTCTGCATGGCAAGGCACACATATGCTCTTACACAGATGCACAAACACACAAACAATCACACACACACACACACACACATATGCACACACATATGCACACACAAACACACTCACACACACACACACACACACACACACACACACACACACACACACACACACACACACACACACATACGCACACACAAACACACTCACACACACACACACACACACACACACACACTCACAGAGACAGATACACACACACACACACACATATGCACACACAAACACACACACACACACACACACCCATACACACACACACACACACTCACACTCACACTCACACTTACACTCACACTCACGCACTCACAGAGACAGATACACACACACTCACACACACATATGCACACATGGGCTCAGAGAGTAATTGTATGCAATATTTTAGTTTAACGGTTCAGGGGCACAGAATTGTGAAATAACGGTAACTGTGTCAGATCGCCTGATGGGCTATTCCCATTCACATTGGCCTGTGTGTGTCAGTGGGCAGGCAGTTAAGTAAGGCCCATTCTAATGAGGTGTGTGTGTGTGTGTGTGTGTGTGTGTGTGTGTGTGTGTGTGTGTGTGTGTGTGTGTGTCAGAGGATGGCAACCCGACCCAAGCCCGTTGGAACCCGTCGGAACCCGTCGGGTTGGGCCGGGTTCGGACAAATATTAGAAATGTATAAGCGGGCTCGGGTCGGGCTCGACACATCAGCGCGATAATGCATTGAACATTCCAAATTTAAAATATCTTAATAAATAGTCAAGCCAACTGTCTGCTTCACATGATGCAAAAGTTCTTTTTTGACAAATAAAATAAATTACATTTAGGTCCTACATTTTAGGATAACAGCCTTCTTACCGTGGCGGGAATTTGTTTATGTCCATGACAACACG
>NC_137926.1:10579179-10624179 GCF_963457725.1 Sprattus sprattus | reverse complement strand
CTTGGTGTTATGGAGGAGGTGAAGGCAAGGTACAGATTGGTAAACAATAGATGGACTGGAATAATACATGTACAACAATGCATCCAGCGGTACAAACAACACAAGGAACTGTCAACTCTAAATATAGCCTGCGGATTTTCATATATTTACAAGTGAAGTACATATAGCCCCGGGAAATAAACAAATAAATTACCTCATTGGTGGCCATCCTGTGAATAATATCCAGACACCGTAAGATAGCTGTTGCATAACTGTTTGGACACACCTTTTAAGTTCAAGTTTAAGTTTTTTCTTTACTTTTATTATTTTCTACATGGTAGATAGTACTTTTTTTGTTTAGAACATCATTTCATATGTGTTCTTTCATAGTTTAAATGTCTTCAGTATAAATTTACAATGTTGAAAATAATAAAAGTAAAGAAAACACTTTTCAATAAATGAGAAGGTGTGTCCAAACTTTTGACTGGTACTGTATATGTCGAGACTTTTCTCATAGAATCACACATTTATTCAATTCAATTCAATTGTTTTTATATAGCGCCAAACCAATAACATTGATTCAATGCGCTTTACAGAGCCCAGGGGGCCTGAAACCCCCTTTTATGGACAGAGGGCCAGTGAATCTTCATCTCTTCAACTCTTATCATGTGCTCCATTCTGTGTGTCAATCCTTTCAAGTTGGAAGGTCTTCCAGCATTACCTAAATGAGGGATTTTCAGTGATGCTGTATAGTTCCCACATTTTCTCATGTCAGGATTAGCACACTTTCTTAGCATTCTGCTAAGCTCAATATCCATTTCTTTCCGTGTACTTGCTGTGTGCAGGTATAATGTCTACAGTTTCTGCAAAGTGTTGACATGTTTTCAGTCAATAACATTTATGAAGCATCTGGAAAAGGTTTAAAGTTGCCTGGGCATGCAAGCTGAAAATAAATTAATCCTTTAATCCCTTCTCATATCATGGAGCTTTTATTCAAGCTGAAAGAGTAATGATGGAAATTTGTATCGGGAGCACATAATGCCAACAGAGGTAACCCCACTTTTTCTATGATGTCAATTTTGCTGACTTGTGCAAGGCATATAGAAAGAAAGTGAAAACAAGAATATCAACACTACTAAAACTGAATTAGACAGGAAACAATAAAGGTGTTCAGTATCAATAAACCTGGATCTTGAGAAATAATCGCTAAAAAAAATAGTTCAAATAAATAGTGAGATTTTACAGACACAACATGGTTGAGTGTGTATTTAGAACTCTCAGCCTTGAAGGTACACCAAGAACAAAGGACGGTTTGACCAGGAATAATGGACAGTCATTGCTGTTGAAGGATCTGGCAGTCATCTCTCTGTGATTAAAAAAACACGGCCTACAAACCTCCTACTGACTGATTTATTTTTATAAACACAGTTCCTGGGACTTAACCAAATTAAAACACAAATCCTAAAAAGGTCACATGCCAAAACAATTCCAATCACCTCCCAGGTCTGCAGGCTGTTTATCGGGCTCCCACTGCTCACAGAGATACAATTACAGACAACACAGACTCTACTATGCCTCGTGGAGCCCTGGTCAGTAGTTATGGCCCCGGGAAGCAGCCCAGGTCATCCCCATTAAAGACCCTGACTTGCGGACAAACATCCCGGGATCTGATTAAAGCTAAACAGCTGGAGGTTTATCTGGTATTATCGGCTGGATTCTCACCCACCTCACCCCTATCCTTACCCACTTATCCCGGCCCTTGCTCTCTCCAACCATTCATCTCCCCCCCCTGTCTGCGAAGCTAAGCCCAGTGCCTGGAATACGTACTTAAGGAAGCTCAGGCCCTACTTGGGTGGCATTTTTCACTGATGTCATGCGCAAAAAAAGCAATCAATCAGCCGAAAAGTTGTTAGGGGCAAGCACAGCAACTGGAAAAGACTAACATTAGCAATGTGTCATCGGGCACGTGGCTTCTAATAATTACATGCTTTGCTTCAGAATTGCTTTATAAATTAAATTCAAAAAGTCTGTTCAAGGTAGGGATAGCTTGACAGTCTTGAGCAAGATGGTGTCTCAAAGGAGGACTCAGGTGATGTAGATGATAGAAAAGATGAGGTTTCTATTTCCCCAAAATAAGGCCAATAAGGCGATAAAACAATGAAAATAATAAAAATATAGCAAAACGTTTCACGTACGAAAATAAATGGGCATAGCCTCAATACAAATATGCAAAATAAGCAGTAGACTCCAATACTTAAAAGGACAACATTTCTAGTCCATGAGAGAGCTCGTAAGACTAACGTCCTATTAAACACGGTAACTCTCACAAACCAAAGAAAAGGTGAGTTTAAATAGCCTGGCACTATCCTGCAATCGGCCCATGCCAATCATTACCTGCAGGTGTGTCTTTCACGCAGGCACCAACACCTGTGGCTCCAATCAGCCATATTTAAACAAACAGTCCCATGCAACTGGGAAAAGGAACTACAGGAGAATAACAGCTTCGTGACGGCATAGCCAACACATAACAAATCAGCCAACACTTTATACACAATTCGGGATAACACAGTGGTTAAAACTCACGCTTATCGCGCCATATTCACAACACAAACTCACGAGGATACACTAGACAACGGTATGAAATAGGACAATGATGTATGATTTTTAACCTAATTAAACGGAACAATTATGACAAGACATTGTATGGCCTGGTTATTTAAACTGTAGAGGTGTAATGGTTGTAGAAAGCAATTGCAATGGGAATCACGGAAGTTTGGAGCACGAATGACCGCGTTAACAAACATTTAAGAAACTATATGCAGACACGGATAACAAACATAACACACGGTTTCTGTCTGTTCATGGGGGCAGTGTATTACTGCCGTGACAGTCACCATGCGTACTGTCACACAGTCTAATGAGGAATAATAATGAAAAGCTCTCTTAAGGTACACCTACATTGTTTACATGCATTGGTGGGGAAATCCACATCCAAATGAGCTAACACATTTGCCATTTGATAATTTCCTAAAAAACGACCATATTTCAATGGCCACTAATCCCGTCTGCTTGGTTGAAGCTGGAACTGAAGCCAAAGCCCCTCGTGGACTCCACACCATGAGACTCTGCCGTCTGTCAGGGGAGCCTGAGCCACTGGTCACCCATTTGGCAGGAAAAACCCTGAGCGTCCATCAAGGAAAAAGCCATTAGCAGCTTTGGGAGGTTTCACCCTAAGCTTTGACATAGGCTGCTTTCTCAGAAACTCCTCCCTGGGACCTCGTCTTTGAGATAACGCTTCTTAGTGGCATGTAAGAGGCCATGTTATGCAATGTCATAAAGGAAAGTGGTGTGGCTGAGAGATTTCAGATGGAGTTATTAGTCAGGTCAAAGCAGGCACCCACGTGTTGTTTCGTGCTACCAAAAAATTATAAATACTTTATAATCAGTTCTTTTGACAGTGTTTAAATGTTGAATTGTTTCTAAAGTTAAAGGTGGCAAACAGTTGGATAACAGGATCACAACAATTGCTAGATATGCACTCCTGTTTAGGTCTGGTAAGTCTTTGCCATTCATCCAGACTGACTGATGTTAACATTACAATAACATTCGCCACTGACCAGTTAAACTTAAGATAGATTAAAGCATTTCAACGACGATACACGTCGCATTACATTTACATTTTGTCATTTAGCAGACGCTTTTATCCAAAGCGGCTCACAAGGACGTATACACATTTTCACATTAAAACTGATGGCACACAGCACATCAGGGGCAATTAGGGGTTCAGTGTCTTGCTCAAGGACGCTTCGACAGGGAATCAAACTAGCAACCTCCTGATTACTAAACGACTTCTCAACCTCCTGTGCCACTGTCACATTATAAGCACCACCTTAAGGAAAGTTTCTGGAAGAGGTCAGGGGGGTCATGAATTATCTAACATGAAGGCTCTTTCCACTGAGCACATTGAACAGTATTTGGCCCTGTTGGCTTCACCAGGGATATTATTTATTAATGACGGCTGTTTCCAGGAAGTGGCCTACAAGTGGAAAAAGGAGACCAGGAACACAATCTGCTTCGGAAAAAAACTAAAACAGAAAATAGAAGTTTGTGAGAAATGTACTTTTCTCTGTCAAGTTTAGAGCACAAATTTAAGCTCTCAAGATTTTACATTGAGCATCCCAAATGAGTGAAAGGCTGCTTTTTTGCAGCTCAATGTTTTGATGGAGTGTGAAGACTGAGTATAACTGGTAGAACTAAGTGGCATATATATTTAATTTCTAATATGTATGTCTTTATGTCTAATATTTTAATACTTCTTTTATTTTTGTAAAAACAGGTCTGGACAAAGACAGGGCTGTTGTCCACACTAAAACATTCAGCTCATGTGAATCTTTTTACTGGGTCGACATTCTACTGGTTACATTCAAAAGCTTTCCCAGAAACACTGGACTGCTCATCATTCATCACATGTCCATAAACACACTTAGATGGATTACTCTACGGCATCTACTGACATTCAAATGTTCACTAAGCCGATCGGTTTAATACACCATAGACGACAAATATTACTCATCCTACTTCAAGATAAATGCACACATCAACGTCACTCCGTTTGACTGGATGCGAGACCAATCTTGAGGACACATGCACAACCTCAAATGACCGAATATACCAAAGTGTTGGTGAAGTTATTTTCAATTTATGACAGAGCTTTTTGTCAGCTTAACTTGTGAAAGAAAGCGCATAATAATCAGACAGGGATCAGCTTTCTGACAGGCTGAGATGAGTGTGTTTTAAACAGATGCGTCAAACTTGCATGTTACATAAAACGGCCAAATGTCACTAGTGGCTTGACAACATCTCTCCTTGCAGTAGATTTGGACCGTCTTGTTGACTGTCTGGAAGATCTGCCACCTCAGACAGTCATCATTGTGTAACGGTCTTTTCAGACACCTGTCCATCCTGCGCACCCTTTTGCGGAAGGGATTACTCTTCCGGACGAGACTGGCCTTATTTCTGTATTTCCTCTGACTTCTCACTATCAGACAGAGGGGGAGATGCTGACGATACAGTCAGTGACAATGGCAGGAATCAGACAGGAACTGCACTAACACTGCTGTAATAAAGCCTGTGCCATCTTGTACAGTGGAGAAAGAGCGGAGAGAAGTGGGTTGGAACTCATGGGACGAGGCACGAGTGACTGCAGCGGATAGGGAGAGATGGAGAGAATCTGTGGAGGCCTTATGTGCCACAAGGCACGCAAGAGACTAGAACATCTTGCTAAACAGATGCATAGTGAAGCCGACTGCTGTCAGTCATGTGATACGAAGGCCAGGAAAGGCCACTCACTTGAGTTAGAGTGACTAGTGACTGAAGACAGAGAGGCCAAGGCCGATAACCATCGACAAGTAAGACCTACTTAAAAGAGCGACATGGAGCTTCAGCGTGAGGGTTAAATTTTGTACGAGTTCAGGCTCAGGTTCTCAGCAACGTGCAAGAACACTAGAGCCTCCATTACGGAGATTATCAGGTACCAATGCTAGGCAAACAACGCACAACATACAGGTTTTACAGCCTGGGGCCAGGAATGGGATATTTCAACTGCATTTCGTATCTAGCATTAATCGTTTTATCCCACAGTGTCACAATAGTGACGACCTATAGTGTCTATTCCAAATGCACTATTGTAAGCTTTTCCCATGCCTGAATTTGTCCCTGTCAATTTGACAATTTGTTTGTTAACCTTGAGGCTCGCAAGCAAGCTGGCATGTCTGGTCGGCCAATCAGTGAGCTAGAAGGAGTGGTTGATTCAAGTTATCTGCATACAATTTGAAACAATGCTGATTTTTAGTGCGCCTGATCCAAAGGAATCCCTAAGGAGGATGACTAGACAACTAGGTTTTCTTAGGGTGAGAATGCAATTGAATGACCACCACTGAATGTCAGAACTGGCAAATGACACAGACATGGCATTCTATATTCAGCTACACTGATTCAAAACAAAATAATCCTCTGAGAAATGATAAATTGCTTTGGCAGATTTCCTGGCATGATTTAGATTGAATTCCTTTGTTTGTGGCATTTTGTGCTTAAGGAATCTGCAGGAATGCTGTGGCAGTGGCAATGACGCCCTTCTCCATATTACAAGTCAAGTCAGTTTTCCACCAAAATGATTTTGAAGCTGTTATTTTAAGTTGAAATTATTACATAATGTTGCTTTAAATAATATGTTTTGTAGTAGGTAACTTTGGGGTATAGGGCACAAGATCTCTTTCAAGAATAACGTAATGCTTTCCAGCACCACCTCTTGCAACAACAACTAGACCCATCTGCTAGCTATAAAAGGAAGCTAGCGCAGTATTCTCTGTGTGGACAACATGGCAGAGACAACGAAAAAACCGAGGAAGACATTGTCAGAGGAAGCGAGGAAGAGAAAAATAGAGAGCAACCAAGAAAGAGATCGAAAAAAGAGACAGTTTTTGACTGGCTTTTACTCGTTGGCAAGAGCTAAAAGTTACAAAAGGATGCAAATCTGATGCCTAGCTAGCCTTCTTTCTGTTGGACTAGTCAGTATTAACTTATTAGCTGTCTTGCTATGTCTTATGTTGTGCTGGTGTTTCATCATAAAAATCCCTGCCAATATTTTTTATGAAAGAATGCAACGTAGGCCGTAACCTTATTGGTGTCATCCCTGTCTCAAAGAGATTTGTTGTTTTTCCAGATGCCCAAAGTCATCGACCTCAATCCTTTCCCAGGCTAGAATCCAAATCAATTAATCTCACATCAAAACTCTGCTAGCTCGTAATAAATTACACTGTCCAATGTATATTAAGCATGTCACCAACAATACTTTGTTAGATTACACATACTCCACATTCAAACGCTTAGAAAACAAAGAATATGGGCTGAAAACGCAAGCAGTATTTCAGCATAATTCTTTTTTTGTCATTCTTCGGTTATATTAGCGTTCATCTCCTATGTCACAAAAAATACAACTAATAAATAAATAAAATAAATACAAAGTCTGATATTACTCTACCCTGTCATTCTACATGCCCCTTTGGCTTCTGCCGTTGTCTTTGCCAGTTCCATATCCAGCTTGCCAACTTTTGCGGGGACCTCAGTAGCAAAAAATACCAATTCTCGCGTGATGGGCTTTAAAGACACTGCTATCAATGATGTGAGCATCACCCATATCAGGTGAGGTACTGTTTTTATCATGAATGCCACTAATAAATATTAACATTTGTAAACATTTTAACCAAAGTGTTTTTTTTTAATTATTGAAGGTAATGATGAAATAAAGTCAACTAAACTTTCCCTTCCCTTGGTCGGTCGCTGAACACAAACACAGTTCCTTATATTTCAAGTCATCAATTTTTCACCAGACCAATTCTAGGCTTAACACAAGTTAGAGAAGCAAGTACATGATTGTGGTGGGACACACATAGTGGTGAAATGTCTGTGTTATGGGCATTATACCTCTGTAAAACTCAATAGGCCCACATTTTAGATGGAATTATAATCTTGATTTTATGAGAAATGAGTGACTCAGCCTACAAAGGTTGCTATGTAGTGTTCTGTATACTTATAAAGAAAAACATGAATTGATTTGCCATCATCATGACACTGTTTTATGCTGAGGGATGCACTGCATCTAACATTGAGCATCAAAGCGCCATTCATTCCCTAAAACTAACTCCTGCCTCGACTCAAATGGACATGTCACACACGCCCAACACACAAGTACATGTTTCATGCATGAGCCAGCTGATCTCTTGACTGGGGAGCAGTCAAACAAGCAGTGAGGTGTGCTTAACAGGATGATGTTGACCTCCTTGGCAGAGCCTTAGACTGGTCAAGACAACCTGGCCCTAAGATGCCACTTCTTTAGTTACTGGGAACAAACTGGTATTCTTTACACAATGTGGCTTAGCTGTAATTAAATAACCACTGGGAATACTGCCACGCCTGCCTCTTCAAAATGAGGCCAAGGCAAAGGCTGACAAGGAGACCAAAATATGGTGGCATCAAAGTAGATTCAATGCAAAGCAAAAACAGACAGTTCTACATCAGTGTTACTATCTATGACCGATTTGAGTTTTCTCTCTAAATGTAAATACACATTGACAATAATCTGATTTACCACAACCACACAGCAGTTATCATTCTAAAAATAACAACAGTAACAATAGTGATAGTAATTATACTATAATTATCTTATAGTGAATAGTAGTAATAGACATGTGCTTTAAAAAAGAAATATGGGGGACACAACCACATCGGAAGAAAGGCATTGCACTTATGTAACGGAAAGAGTGGAGGGGATTCTGTACTTACACCAGGAAATGGTAGAGGAAGCATCTCAATCCAGCAGGTCTCTCTAGGAAGTTGTAGACATCCCCCTGCATGCTAGTCTTCGTTCGGTAGGGGCGTGGGAAGCGTTTGGGTGAGCAGACCCCTGTATGCTCGCCGGGCTGGCCATCGATCTGCAAGGCTTGCTCCTTCGTGTCCCTCTGGTCCCTGTCGGGAATGTCTGATCCATTATTCACCGCGGGGTCCAGTTCCAGTGAAACAGGAGAGTAGCGCGTGCTGTCAGCAGCCGCCGCCTCCTCCGATCTGTACTCGGGGCTCAGCAGGGCACTGGCGTGGCCGTTGGGTCCCAAGGCCGTGGTGGCCACCCCATCACCACCGCCGCCGCCGCCTCCGCCACCACTGTTCAGTCTGCGGCCACGGCACAGCAAATGCACTGGGTGTCCCCGTCGCTCCGCCACGCTGCCCATTGCGGGGGGCAGAGACGGCCAGGAGCTGAGGAGCAGTGAACCCGCACCACACCGCACGCAGGTCAGAGGGATGGCATGCAAAATCAGACGGACCCCTGAGGAAAAGCGGTCCAATCACAAGAGTACACCAGCCTGGGGAAGGAGCAGCGGATCAGGAATTAGGATTCTATTACGAAACCATGTTGTCAGTTCAACCTAAAAACTGCATTCAAACAATCATTTTGTGCTGCCAAGCAATGTAAGAAGTTGTATGACTGAATATTAAAGTTTGCCATTTCAAATTAATGGAAAGCACAAATAGTATAGTAGGACAGACCACAAAATCCATCATCTATCAAAATATTTCAGTTAATCTCTTCCCTTATCCATTTGCACAGTTATCTGTAAAAAAAAAAAAACTAAAAGGCCTCCTATGAACACTGTCACTAAAAAAAGCATACAGATTTTGAAAAGATGAAACGCATTATCTTCTTTGTCTAAGCAGTCAAGAAAGAAAAGAACATCCCCAAACATTACTAAGTTGTTATGTAAAATTCAGCAACACTAATGTCCTTAAGTTGAGAAACATCTTACACAACAACCCCTATGGCTGAATCGCCTGCACACAATACCTGGATGAGAGATTCACGTTGTTCTATTTAATTAAAGGGTACGATACTCATGAAGGCTCAGATAAAACACAACAGGGATTCTATACCATCAATAATACAAGACATACCTAGAGGGGAATACCGCTGTAAACGTAGATTTGGATACCTGAAGTGAACGTTAGTGCATTATGTCTTGCACTGACAGTAATATGACCATGGTTGCATTATTAAAATGACGAGTTTGTTTCTATTTAAAAAGAAAGCTTGGGTTGTGAAACCACATGCTAATATGTTCCCATTTCAAAAGTAATTGGATGGGGTCCTAGGGTGTGTTGTGAATAGCAAAGATGGCCTGTAAAAGAACTGTACAATGGAGACAGATATGACATGGCACATACCACCTCTTCATGGAAAAAAAAACATAATTACATTTCCCTCACAGAAACATGTAATGATACTCACTTGTACCAAGTAAGCCTGGTCCCCTGGCACGCCTCCCTAACCAAATGTGACACACAATTATATAGTGGGGAGTCAAACACCCAGTTAATAAGGTCAAGCCTTTCCCTTAAAGGCAGTGATCTATCTCTGGAAAAGTGGCAAACAGTTGCTTGATAGAGTGATAGGAAACGAGCCTGTGAGCCAGGGCAGAATCGAAACAGGAGCCCGCTCCACAGAGCTTGTCTGTCGTTTAGTGCAGCAGATGTGCTGACAGCCTTTGCCATGGCTCTGTCCCATAGATTAAGTTTCTCTGCTCCCCCAGCCAATTTGGATAGTCACAGACCAAACAATGGCTGTCACTGAGACGCCCCACAAGCAGGGAGGGTGGATCAGATCTGCCGAAATGGTGCCAAATAACAAACTCTTGCATCACTCAATGGCTGAAATATATGAATACATACACTTGCATTCAATCACATTTACTGTCCTTTGCTTTAATCACATTTACTCTGCTTTCCATTAAATGCATTTCATTCCAGTGAACTCAGAACATTTTGAAATCTAGTGGCAGGTGCATAGGCTACATTACTCCACCAAGGTGCTTAAATCATAAATAAAATCATCTAAGACAGAGTTTCATCACAGGTCTAGGCCACAGACTATTAGATAAAACATAGAATAGTTGTATACCCTTCATACCCTAATCCTCTGCCTCCCCACAATTTGAAGTCACAACTGTCACTGGTAGCTTGCAATATGCTATATCACGTGCTTGTATACCACTTTTAAACCCTCAGTCTATGGTCGACACTTATATGGACACTTTTTTTATATTCAACTCCGTCTTACAAAGATACCATTGCAGTGTTAAGAATCTTATCTGGACACAAATATAGCTCGTCACACATTACGACTGGGCAGGAAATAGCAGTAGCCTATAAATATATCGAAACAAGAATACCCTTCATGAATCCTAACAGAGGCACTAAAATATAGTCCAATTTGAAAGTACACACGCTGTCAGCACTCACCTGTCAAGAAGAAGACAATTTCCGTTTAAATGCGCGAGACTTGCTGTGACAGGCGCCAAGATTAATTGAAAGGTTTAAACAAATGAAGAGAAACTTCACTTCATTAACTTATTGGCATGGTGACTTATATTCCAGTCGTTTAAGTTCCTGCTTGAGAAGTCTGCAAAGGTTGCTCATACCGCGTTACTAATGTTTTCTTATACCTGAACGCAACTGCTGCAGATGATGCTTTACACAGCACGTGTGGACTGATGCTGTCATCCCGCGCGTTTTGCGTGTCCACCCGCTCGTCACAAAAGCAGAGGAAGATATATCAGATGGGGCAGGGAGTTATCTCTATGCTTGCTATAAAAAGACAGAGAAAGGGATTATAAGCATTATCATGAGAATGACGCAGGCTAAGTCAGTGATTTCAGTTCAGTTGTTTTGTCAATCACATTTCAGTGGGAGAAAGTAGTATTTGTTATTCCAATGCACTTGACATCATCATATCATGACACCAGTATTGCAAGGCTTTGTGAAAAAAAGGCGCATGTTTAGAAGGAGTGCTATAGTCTACATACACAACAGAATTGTACACACAATTTAGAGCATTTTAGAATATCATTGTCTGCATGTGTGGTTTAGTTCAAGTTTACTTTTATGAATTTTTTGTGTTCAGTATTTTCCGTTTACAATTATATGTTTCGTGAAAACCCCTGCCAGTTGATAGCGTTGTGATGGCATGTACAAAGTAGGTCTGTCCCTTCGTTCTCTCCGTAGTCTCCTTCCAAATATGTCGGCATCCACAATGTGTACCACGGCGTTGTCCTTTACACGAACAAACGGTCTCTGCTTAGGAAATTATGCACTCAGTTTATTGAGCAGAACAGCTACTTATTCAACAGCGCTATCTACGAACAATGGCAAAGGTGATTTTCTAAATGACATGCATTCTGTGACGTTAATCGTTTTGGTACCTACAGGAAGGCTGCTATGCTAGGTAACTTAGCTCTAGCGTGCTAACATGTAACTTATTTGCTTGTCAACTACGCAAAGAGCTTAGCTGGTAACCTAACGTTAGCGAGTGATGGTAATGGGACAAGTATAATAGTATTAGTTACCAATGAAGTTGCTGAACATTATACTCAACATAGCTGCTATGAAATAATGCACTACCATGCTTCTGGTAACGTGTAGTTTGCTGTTGACCTTTTGCTTGTCACCCATAGTATGACCTAATGGGCTCCCTGTTTTTGAAAGTCAAGGAATATGTATTTTGAGCTAAAATTATAAAATACTACTCAACTCTACAGTTCTACTGTTACTCTAAAAGGGTTTTTTGCTGGATTCAGCTGGTACAGGACATGTATTGAAGATAAATGTGTCTTCTTTTACAAAATGGTATTGCTAAGCTTAAACTCTTTCTTTTCTTTAAGGCTTCCCAAATAGACCCATCAGAGGACCAAGAAGGCCAAAGCGGGAGGTAAGCATCCATATTCTTTCAGTTGTCTTTCACCTGTTTGGAGGTGCGGTGCAACTCCTTCCCTTCTCAATGCATCAGATGTAAGACTGTTTTCTGCAATTAATTCACATATCCATTCCAATAGTCTGGAGCGCCTAGAACAGAGAAGATGCTAGAAAATCAAGACTGGACAGCTGTGTACCCGTCTGCAGCACCTTTTAAACCTTCTGCTGTACCCCTACCTGTAAGAATGGGTTACCCAGTGAACAGAGGGGTACCTGCAGAGAAGAAGGGCAACTTGGAGCTCATGAAGGTAAGACTACCAGAGCTATATCACTTTGACATTAATGTCTGTATACTTAAATGATAGATGTTTGACATGTGTTGAGGAGCAGTACATGTTTGGTAGCATTGTATAGTTAGCCTCACTCATAAGTTGGATGTTTTGCTAATTACATCTGCAGAAATGTGCTCATCCTTGTGAACTGTTATGAGTACTGCTGCAGTAGAAGATAAAGCAACAACAGCGCCCCCCTCAGGCATTTCTAAACACATGTGTTTTTAATGTTTGGTGGTTGTTGTTTTTTTGTGGTTATTCTTTTTTTCAGATTCCAAACTTTTTGCACTTAACTCCTGCTGCCATTCAGAAACACTGTGATGCATTAAAACGTAAGAACATCCCATAAACTGTCAGTATTAATAATAGCTAACTTAACTGTCAGTATAAATAATAGCTAATTTATGACCATGCTAATAGGAATGTGTTCCATTCGTCCCTGCGCTAGCACTTTTAAACAGTATTACAGGCAATGCTGGCTGACTCAC
Organism: Sprattus sprattus; assembly: GCF_963457725.1. Lineage (NCBI taxonomy): Eukaryota > Metazoa > Chordata > Actinopteri > Clupeiformes > Clupeidae > Sprattus > Sprattus sprattus. The sequence goes on along the minus strand of NC_137926.1, from coordinate 10,611,086 downwards.
CAAGATTGATGTATGTTTTGTGCAATCACTCCAAAGCCTTCTGCACAGAGTGGCCTGCTAGCTTGGACTCGGATGCTGCTTGTGAAGAACATTTCCCCATACAACTGGAGAGCAAAGAATTTGTGTCTGCCGGTAGTTCACTGAGGAATCCAAAAACCCGTGTAGTCACACTCAAAGTAAGTGTCTGTGTCAAATGTTATAGATGTTTTTCCACATACTTACAAACAGCTCCACATGAGCTGAGTGCTGAGTGCTGCTTTTTATACAGTTTTTCTGTGTGTCTGCATCAGTAATATGTATCATCCATACGCTTATACTTATCATACGCTAATACTTATCAGTATTTTGCTTGTTTGGACTTCTGCGTCATGCTATAGTAGACAGTTATTCATTGGAATGAAAACATATGTAATTTTTCAGATATTGTTGGTGCAGAGCATTCTGTTACTATTTTAGTGTTACTTTCACCTGCATTCATTTGCCAAAAGTAGAATGAGAGAGGACATATATCTACTGTACATAAAGTACGTATGATAGGTAAGGGATAACGGCCGACGAGCTGTCCAGTTCTACGAAGTTAATGGACGCTGCGGGGCAAAGAACACCACGACGCGGAGCGTTGGTCCGCAGAAGTCCATTAACTTCGTAGAACTGGACAGCTCGGAGGCCGTTATCCCGCTTATCTCCCGTTTACAACATCCCAAAAAGTTTTAATTATTATTATTATTATTATTTAGAATTTCCTTTATCTTTAGGAAATTTAATATGCATAATAACCTGATGAATTCTTGATTTGAAGCCTAGTGCTCCCGTTAGAGAAAGTAGTGAGAAAGTAGTGCGTGGAACTGGACCTTTAGTTTCCCCGGGCGTTGCTGCAAAGTGACACTCATGAGCTCACCTCTGTAAAGTAAACGGACACACGGACACAGGTATTGTTCATAAGGTTTTACTATTTACAGTTGAACTCCACGTTTCCGTTGATGGTGAAGTTGGACAGAGCAACAGGGAGGTCAAGTTTAGTAATTTTGGTCGAAGGCTCACAATCGAGCCGGCTAGTTAGCCGTGAGCTACCATCTGTTTTAATGGGGTTTTTTTCTAAGCGCTAACAGCCGCCTACAAATAATATTCGAGACTTTCAGTTAAGAATTACAATATTCTACAACATTCGTGTAGAACATAAACAACTAACCGAGTCAATTTAGACATATAAAAAGTCGTGTATACAGCTTAATTGACATAAAACATTGCCCACTAACTTGTCCTAACACGCCGCCATCTTGGTTCAAATTATCCTAGCTGTCAAAAAATAAACGTTACGTTGGTTGTCAATGGTAACCATTCAAGAGCATTGATATGGAACGGCGATTTAACGTTTCTACTGGGACTACGTCCAAGGTGTCCGGTTATACGAACTTAATGTACACCCCATTAGCCAATCAGAAAACAGTATTACGTTCCAGAGGGAGATAACAGCACAATTATACTGTTCGATAACTGATTATATTTGTTGGATACAGTTTTTGTATTGTGTTTATTTGTTTATCTTTTCATTTATTTAGTATGTATTTTGTGTTTTTTGTTAATCCAAGTTTGTGACACACAAACTTAATTTCTACTAGTCAGGATATTTTGTCTGTTTTGCAAGTGAAGACAATAGATAAGTACATATGTATATCTCTAACTTGAACGTGAATCAACCACCATCTGCTCCACTGACACTCCCCCAGAAGATTGCAACCCTGATGCAGGAATTGTTTCCGCAATTAATCACAATGGATTAGTCTGGGATTTCGGGTGGTGGAGGGTGAAGTGGAGAGGAGGGGGTTGATCAGAAGTCAGATTGCAGTATAAATCCCACGGGAGTAAGTGGGCCGTTTGAGCTTCTGAGCTGCTCAGTCTGGCAGACCTGTCATTCAAAACAACATCCTTAGTACTAAACCAATCATACTTGTGGCTACTCAGCACACCTGACGCAAACGGACTTGCCCCCTTCTCCTCGTGCACAGGTCGCTCGGTTGTGTGGCCACATGTGTTTGTGTAGGTTCCACTTGTCATATGTAAACATTAATCCCTTTAGTTTCCCCTCAATAGGGAATGCGCTTAGCCCTCCACTGAGTCGTGGCATCCCTGTATAATAACAAGTTTTCAACTCATCTGGGATTTGTCGTGGGGGTTAAGGGTCAGTCGGACAATGGGCTTATGGGTAGCCCGTTGCGGTGTTGACTATATCTACTGAAGTCTAAAGGAGAGATAAAAATCATATGCCATTGCCTACTTATGATATGCATATTATAATAATCTTATGCCTATTTATTTTCAGTTATAAACATCCTCCTCCACCTGTGAATCACTGTCCTTTAATGTGGTGTTTCTGTGTTTTGACTGCAGGTGAAGCTGTCTAGTCTGAACTTGGATGAACATGCAAGAAAAAAGATGGTCAAACTAGTGGATGACCGATACTGCAAGGAGACAGATACCCTCACCATCGTGACAGAGAGGTAAGCATTATACTCTAACCCTTACACAGAAATATATTGTTGGTTGACCTTGACTGATGCCATAGTTTCAAGCAAAGCAAATAATAACCTTAAACTGTTTATTTTCTTCACAGTTGCCCTTTAAGACAGCAGAACTATGATTATGCTATGTACCTCCTGACCGTGCTCTATCATGAATCTTGGGTAAGTGTTCAACCTTTACATGTCCTTCTTACACTGCAAAAATTAAAATTTTATTAAGAAGAAAAATCTTAAATCAAGGCAATATAAGCTTGTTTTTTGTCTTACAAGATCCTACCGGGCTTTTTTATGTTCCAGCATTTCACCTTTATGTTTAAGCATTTCAGCATTTCACTTCAGTCCTTAATTATCTAAATAAGGTATTATAACTTGTAACTGAAATTGTATTACTGGTTCTGAGCAAGTGAGTGAGTGCTTGAAACTAGTTTGAACACCACTGACAAGAACAAAACTGCTTTGTCAAAGTCAGAATCAAGACAAATGTACTTGTTTTTAGTCAGGCCACACTAGTTTTAAGATACATTTGTGTTCTTTTAAAAAAAAAATCTTGGCAAGTGAAATGTTCCTGTTGGCAGATAGTTTGGCTTATTTAAAGTTATATATCCCCCATTTTATTACTTTTTTTCTTGTTTTTAAAAGCAGCATTTTGACAGTGTACCCTGACAAACCTGTCAACTGGCACCAAAGTCGTGCACCATTTTAGAGACCACTGTATGTTCATCCTGAGTTTTTAGTAGCTCGAAAAAAGGGAATGTTGGACTTTGGCTTATTCACATGGCCCATATATGAGATCAAAATGTTAAGGGGGCTTAAGGAGTGCACCACTGGATTCAGAAGATCTGGATGAAGTACTGACACTTGAGACGGCCCGGTCTACGCTGGTGGTAGAGTTGGATATACATTAAACGCTTTATGTGTACACACATACACAGCAAGCCTTTCTTCTGCCTTTCAATGCAGGCATGAATATTTTAGCAGTTCCCCCATTCATGTCCTTTTGTGGCCCCACTCCCATGAAAGTTTAACTGGGGCCACTGCTGGGACAAGCTTGCCTTTTCCATGCCAGTTGCTCTGCCCTTTTGACCCTCTAGGGGGATGAAAAGGAATGGTCGAGAATTGAGTCAAGAAATTAAGCAAGGAAGCACAAAACATTCCGGATCCTTCTATCATCTTTCTTACCTTTTTGGTTTTGTGATAAAGGCTCCGTTATGTCAAGATGTGCTTATACTATCAATCAGCTGCCTGTAGACACTGCAGTCGTCACTGACCAAGTCAATAACGGGTACTGGAGCCATACAAATAATCTGTGATACCTCCTGCTGTGAACCAGCCTAACACGCAACCTGAGAGTGGAAAGTCTACTGTGAGAGTTAAGGGGTTGGTTTATGCACCGAAGCCCCATAAGCACTTCCGTAATGCGTTGTCAGACAAGGTTTATTACTTTCCACAATCAATCAGACAGCAATTCTCCCAGACAGTAACCAAAGAGGCATTAAATAATTCAGCGAACACGTCTGAGGTGTTTGTAATTTAAGCAAGGTAATTTTATCATTACACCCCCTCTGATGCCACAATGCCCGTTAAGTGGGGGGTGACTCTTTAATGGCAATTAATGTGACGCAATGATTACTGTGCATTGTCCTGGTGCCTCTAAGTACTCTGACATTTGGTTGTATTAACATGACTAAAGGTGATGGATAACAGATCAAGGGCTTTGTGCTGTTGACCTTTCATCTTGAAAACAGAGGAAACAGAATCCCGCTACCGATGACTGTGAAGAGGGCCTGCTTATCCCAGAGTACCTGTGAAAAGATCAATTAGGTTAACAAATGACATGCTGTTTGAATGCGCGTTCACCTCCGCCAGGCACCATCGGCCTCCTGTTGTGCGGATCCTCTCTTTGCCCAAAAGTTTTGTTTATTTGGGAAATGCCACAGTTGTGTTTTGTTTCCTGTTAAAAAAAAAAAGAAAACATTTGAAAAAAGGGCACCTCAGCCGGAAAGTGGATGACTGTCCGATGGCCTTTTGCATGCACAAAGGCCAGCGCATTGTTGCCTCCAGGTTGATGGGTGCAGGTAGAGTGACAGTGTGTTTGTCGTGGGCAAGGCCGGCGCACAAAGAGGCCGATTGTTTGCGGGCTGTTCGGGCGATTCTATCTCTGGGCTGCCGTTAATGTGGCTCCGATGGCTGACACGGCGGTGTGCTAATCTTGCACAGCCGTTAAAGCCAACAGGGAGAAGAGCTCTTCGAAACAGCAATTTCTCCATCAGCACTCCCCTCCATTCACCAATATCCCCCCTCAATGAGAGGCACTTCACTTGGCTAAAGTCTTCAATTATTCCCTCAGCTTTAAATGTTAAACGGCAATAACTTGAATTGATTCGGAGCCCTCCAAATTGCTAGTCACTGGAGGCAGAATTGGCTGTTGTCAATGGGTCAACACAATTCTAACCGGATTGCCGAGAATTGCCCAAACCACACCTGTCCGTCTCCATACGACTGAATGCTGTCACATTCTGAACGTGGCCCCCAAGGTTATATACGGGATGAGAGGTGGCGAAGAGAAGAACGGAAGGATTATCCTCCGAGGTCACTGGGTCAGCCTGGCTCTGTGGAACCCTATAGATGTAATGATGGTCATTAAAGCTAAACACCTGGGCTGTGGAGAGGGGGTATGCACAGCGAGGCCATGTATGGCGGGCCGGTGCAGGCAGGCCACGCACAAAGGGCGCTTTTGTCCACGGGGGAATGTGTGCCGGGGGCTGGAGCGAGCCGCGGAGAGAGCCCCACATATAGCGAAACACTATCACTGTGAGAGGTGCTCTTCTGAGAGTTGAGGCGCTAGTGCGGAAGTGTGCCCTAACACTCTTCATATCGCATGGCCTCACCTTCGCCCCGAGCAGAGTGCCTGATTGGCAAAAGCCTTAAAGGACTTCAGATATTTTCTCTTTTTATTTTATTTTGTATTAACGAATGATTTTAACGTCCAGAAATCACTGTTTTTGGTAATCCTTGTATCATTTTTATTAAAAAAAATTAAGATGGCAACTTGTGTGCATTTCATGACTAAAATAAACCATCAACAGCATATAGAAGTTATTGTACAGCATACATTTGCATTTTGCTTTTTGAAATGAGGTCCATATTTTTTTTATATATATTTTACATGGTATAAGTGGTACATCAAAATGGTTAATTGGACGTGTTGTCTTTTTAGAAAACAGAGGTATGGGAAGCTGAGAAAACCCGTGCAGACATGGAGGAGTACCACTGGGAAGACAGCCGCTCCCAGAAGAACGTTCTGGACACACTGCGGCGGATGCGAGTAACCTCCGAGGGTGAGGAGGACCCCGGGGCTGTGAGGGAGGAGCTGCTCGGCCAGCCCGAGGTGCAGGAGTACCGAGAGTCGGTCACACGTTTGAAGAACGAGGGAGAGACCGAGGAGACTATGTTGCAGTACCGTGAGGCAGTGAAGAAACTTTTGAACGTCTAACTGATGAACTCTCCAGTCAGCAGAACACACACACACACACTTGGTTTCTGTAAAAGCCTGGGGCTGGAACTGTCTCGTGGTAGTGACCAAGTTAAGTGGTTGTCGTCACCATTCCTACAACTCCAATTCAAGGCAAAACCTTTCTGTTATTTCTGATTGGACTGACTGTAGTCAAGGAGTCCCAGAAGTATTCTGTAATTAAAAACAGTATAAAAATCCCTCATACTGAAACATTGCTTATTTAAAATAAATATCTGTGAACCCCTATTGTGATGAAGTGTTTTTTGGTACAAAGCTTATGGTCATGATGATCTATTCAATATCATTAAATATATTGTGTGTAAACTGCCTGTGACATCTGGAAGTCACTCTGCTATATTGAACAGAACCCCTTTCTTGTTCCACTTGACCAACAGCCTACTGAAAGGATGCTTTCAGTGATGTCAGGTGAAAAATACAAGGCTGCTCAAAGTTTCTGTTCTGGTCCAGGTAGTTCTGGGAGTGGAGAAACTCGATGCCCAGAGGCAAGGTTTCCGGCACTTTGCTCTCCCTGTCAGCGTGAGAAGACCTAGGCCAGTACTGAGCGTAACCAGTGGTGTAGTGGTCCCTGGAGAAGTGGGTATACTCTTAATTTTTGTTAAGCAGCCCAAACAGCACAGGATAAACGCCCTGTTTTGAGAAGTGGGTATACTCGGTATACCTGCGTATACCCCGGACTACACCACTGAGCGTAACCACCACTCCCGGTCATCCCAGTCCACCTAGGCATTCTGGCACTGCTCTGAGAACAGACCTGGATTTGTAACTGGGCCTTGTCTTGCTTGGAAGACCCCATCAGGGTACTTGGAGCAGACACAGACCCCGCTCCATCAAGCTTGTCCTCAGTTTGATCTCACTCAGCTGCATCACCGCAAAGGTCTGCCAAGATACGATTGGATCATCTCTCTGCAAGTAAATTACTTAACCCCAGAGTGCTGACAGGACCACAAGTGCCTACTTGAAAAGAGCATCTACTATTATCTCCTAATATATTTTTCCACCTTAAGGCATTGCAATTGTTTTCTCACAGTCAAATCAGCCATGCAGAACCACTTTAATTAAGAATCTATAAGATTTAATATGCTTACAAAGAGCAGGCTTCTTGCAAATATTTGATCCAAAAAGCATTCTTTCAATTACAGGAGTCTGTTTAGAATCTGTTACTATAATCACACATAGGAAGGAAGAAATGAAAACCCAGTAAAATCAAACTTATAAGATGCTGCAAAGTTCAAAGTTCCTTCCCCGGAAGTTTAGGAATACTGTGCAGAGTGCTTGAACTAATCCGTAGGGGTGCTTACAGATTAATGATGCTGGTTCGTTTCAAAACAAATCCTGAAACGTTCCATTGCTTTTCATGTGATGGTGGTGTCAGATTGCCGTGGAAGTCAGTCAGTCAGTCAGTGGTACTGAGGATTGTAAACATGCACTCTAAACCCAATTCACCCTTTAATCCTTTTAGGAAAGTTTAAAGAGACAGTCTCAGTAGAGGGGTGAACAGGGATTGTGAGGGATCTTCCGGGGATGCTCAGGCAGAGGGAACATTTTAAGGTCTTCCGTAAAAAACTTTTACTATGTACAGTGCCAGTCAAAAGTTTGGACACACCTTTAATTTTTTGGAGAATTGTTTTCTTTACTTTTCTTATTTTCTACATTGTAGATTAATACTGAAGACATTTAATCTACGAAAGAACACATATGGAATGATGTACTAAACAAAAAAAGTGTTATCTACCACGTAGAAAATGAAAAAAGTAAAGAAAAAACTTCTAAAAAAAATTAGAAGGTGTGTCCAAACTTTTGACTGGTACTGTACATGCTATTGCTGACTCACAAGCTCTCCTGGACGATGACATACTTGACGAGGCGCATCGAGCCCTTTTTCCCTCTCCAGGCTGTTCTGTAGCGGCCCTTCTTCCTCCTCCGACCCCTCCAGCTCACGGCCACCACCACGCTGCAGCAGCATCCCACCAGCACTGCTGAACAGGTCGCCACGGCTACCAGCAGAGTGTTGGCAGTAAGGTGCCATATCGGTGACAAGTCCCCAGGTTCTGGAACCTCTCCAGATGTGAGGTTCCGAATGACGTAGCCCTTTGTGTCATTGGGGTACAGCTGGCCGCCTTCAACGTTCACAGGAGGTGCCATGGTAGTAGGGTTTTTGCCCTCTGTGAGTGGTGATGATTTAGAAGGGGTTTGGGAGTGTGGGAAACTAGGAAGTGGTTCAGAAGTTGCATGGTGGGGAGCAGGAGTTGTGTGTTGGCGCAATGCGTTTGCATGCAGGGAAGCGGGTGTTCTGTGTGTCGGCAATGGGGTCATCTGTTGGGGAGATGGTATGGTGTTCTGTGAAGCGGTTGTTCCATGCTGTGATATTGGTTTAGTATTTTTCCATGCTGTGGTTAGCTGATGTGGTGCAGAGGTTAGTCTCTGTGAGACTGGAATCCCGTAGACAAATGTAGGTGCTGTGTTGGAAGAAGTTGATCTTAAAGGCTGGGTCTTCCTACTGGTGGAGGCTGTCAGAGTAATGTCTAGCGAGCGGGCTGTGGAGGCATCCGGTGCCTCCGTCTGTGTGGGCTGTGTGTGTCTTGTGGAGGTGGTGGAGACTTTTATCATACTCTGTGGAAAGGTTGTTTGCCCTTTAGCTGGCACAGGGGTTAGAGGCGGCTGGATGGGTGACACAGCTGGGCGGTTGAAATGGCGCTTGTCTGAGACCAGTGGCTCTGAGGCATTAAGTCTGGAGGAGGCCATGTGTGGCCACAGGCGTAGGTTGGCGCTGAAGTGCTTGCCGAATACCAGGAGGTCAGGATCCACACCTATGATAAAGACTTAGTCAGGTGCCATTTTATCACGCTTTTGTACATACCACAATGACATCACACTAAATATTGCAACGTTAGAAAAATCATGCCAATAGCACACACAAAAAAGAATCAAGTGAGAGGACCTGTAGAATATTTTAGACAAACGAATTGCTCTCATCTCAAACCGTATATATATATAAGTAGCCTATTGAAATGAAGGCTTTGTGCTATATAGCCTGCTTCAGCATTATGATATTGAACTAACATCATTAACAATAGACAAAAAAACTCAAGTGACCTCTTTTTTTTGGATAGGACTATACTAAGCTCACCTTTTGTGACGTTGTATAAAATTGCATTGCGCCTCTGCCGAAGGATGCAGCTTTCTAATGAGGGACAGTGGAGGTGAAAACAGTTGACTGTCTCCAGAGATGTATTGTAATGGAACACGGCCAGGTTACAGGAGACTTGCGTAAGCAGGAGAAATATATAGGTTAATATTCGGACCAACAGACCCGACGCATTCAGAATTAAACAACATTTCAAGCTGAAGTATAATATCTGTTGAAGTAAAACTATCATTTCATTACCTCCACGTAAGCCAAAGAGGTTTTGTATTTATAATTTCTGCATGCTCTAATTTAGGTTTCACTATAGAAACATTGTTTAACACGCATGTAGAATGAGTACAATTTGTTATTTTCAACGTTCTACATTTATACATAGAACTTACAGTTTCGCGTGAGGCAACATGTTCTGCTGCATTTCAGCGCTGTATCCTCTTGGTAAAACGTAAGGAGTTGGGCACCTCTTCTTTGGGACTCTTCAACATCGATAAAAAGTCCGGGAAATCGTCTAATCCAACAATTTTTGTAATAAGAGGTCGGGGAGCACTTTGATTCCGTATAACCAATCAAACTCAGAATTGTGAATAAGCTCCAGGTAACAGTCATTGCGCGTGATTGAATTCACTCCGCCGGAGTCATTTCACATAATAAATTATATGAAACTTGCCCATAACAATTACCTTCCTGCAAAGTTTTCTTAGTTGTTGATCAAGTGACTTCCTCACTGGTCCACAGGTGCTTTACCTAGTTATCATACCTTAGAGGAATGTCCGTCTGACAGATCTGGAATCGTAGTTCAAACCACCAGTCCTTCACGCCCCCAGTAAAGAATATGATAATTTGTCTCTCGAGAGTATTTTCTCAGCGCTTGAGTGTGCTCGTAAATTGATACTCTCTTCTATTGCTCCAGTTTTAGGAAAATACGTTAACCAAGTTCATTCTTAAGTAATCTCGTGAAGTTCCGACCTAAAAATACAATTAGATTGTAGAGTGGTTTGCCAGGCAGTCATTGTTTTTTCGATTCATTTTCGATATTTTCCACATCAGAGATAAAATATAGGTTACTTAGGGGTTCATAGAGGAATACATACTTTTAGCAGATATTAACATTAATAATAATAACTATAGCAGATTATACATTATGCCAAACATCAACACTCATTTACTAAAACTTTTCAAAGATATAGGCCTACTGTACATATACCAAGGTTGAACGTTTTTGTTTATGTAACATGCTTAGTGCTTATTGGATATCACTTTCTGGATTGATTGCTGAGGATCACACATGCATTCCTAAATTAAACAGAGACATCCCGGCATGGAAGTAGACACTGGGGATCCTTTCACGACCAATTTCCCAGTTAAATAATGGTTGATAGATAGTCACTGATAGATAGATAGTCACTTAAATTCAGATACACTGCACAAAAGCTCTATTTCCCTGCCCTGCATATCGCAGCCTTTTGTTGCTATAATCAGAAACCTGTCTGTTCGCAGGGTCAGATATTTGAGCCTGGATTACCATAATTGTTGCAGCCTAGATTCTTCAAAATGAGATTATGAGAATAGCTCTTTTCTCCAGACGAATTCTTTTGCCCCTGTTTCAGAGAGACATCTGTCCTCAGGTCGTCAGCCTGTCTGTGATTCTGGGAGTGCTGTATGCTTGAATAGTCATTCTGGACTTGTTCAAATTGGACACAACTCCACCTAAATGCAGCATTTACCCAATGCACTGGTCCAACATCACCTATGCAAAACCAATGGGAGGAGAGTGACTTGGCTAGCATGCAAGCAGAACTCTATTTGATTTAAAGCCACTGACACCAAAATGCGGCCTTAACAATGCAAATGTACCAACTCATAAAAAAAAAAAAATGTGTCGCTTGCATCAAATCACACATAATTTGAGAGAATTTCAAAAGCTTTCTTTCTTGAGCTTTTGTTCTCATTCTGAATGTGGACTCTGGAGGTGAGAGTGATACTTCAAATAGAAAAGGTTCCAACGAGATCCTGGCAAGGTCTTTGCTTGCTCTGGCTCAGACACAATGGTAGTGGTTTCAAACGCATTTATCAAACTGATGATTAACAGAGACCTGTGATGGCTGAATTATTTGGGAGGTAGTGAATATTTCTTCAAAGCCCTTTCTTACAGCACACTCATATTATATTTTAACTGCAAAAAATCATAATGAACTGGGGCACACTTCCAATATGTTAAAAGCATGATTACCTGAAATGGGATTTCTGCTTAAAATAACTTAATTTAACTGGGTATGTCAGTAGGTAGCAAAAAAAATAAAAAAAATCCATACAAATTATTTCAAATGTATACAGCTAATTTTTATGCAAGTAAAAATGAGGTTGTGCAGATTATTGTGCTACAATATTACACCACTAGATGGCAAAATTGGTTTGTAAACAACACAGAGCAGCCTCTGTCTCATCACATCCGAGTTTACATCGGGGTTTTTTTTCTGTTATAAACACTGTTTGAAATGCAATTGAAATGTATGCACACTGTACAATATATTGGTCTGTTAAATATATCTCAATATATACAATTATAATTATAAAATAAATGAGCAAAGCACAGGTAAGTAAAATCAAGAAAGGAAATACAGTATCAAGTAATGATATGTACATTTTCAGTTTTATTTTCACCTTTCATTTCACAGACCTATGGAGATACAATTCCAGCATTCTCTTTCACATTCTCCTTCTTTTCTGAGAGAATTCCATTCTGGTTCAAGTTAACACAGTTTAAAGTAAGTGTATTGCGCTCATGTTCATCCAACAATACTAAAGATAAATATTATTTAACATATGAAAATCAAACAGGATGAAGATACATACACAATACATAAATCTTTTCATTGTCATTTGACTTTGTTGACTTCGTCCTCCATTCGCTACCATACGGCCTCGATGAGGCGGATCAGAAAATGCTAGAACGCCACAAAATACTGACGACACAGAAGGCAAACACACAGGCACTGACCACTCTTCACTCCAACTTTTTTTTTAGTTTCTCTCGATTTTGAGTCTTTCTGTAACTATTTCCGTTAGCCACTTGCTTAAGCCAGTCACTAGGTGATTCCAGAACAGATGTCTGGCCATGCAGCTGTGTGTGAAAAAATTAACAGGAAACACGAACACGCACTAGTAAAACAGGATTGGGGAGGGGGAAGTTTCATGCAACATCTCAAGGTGTGGCTCTGGCAGTAAAAAATTAAAACAAAAACACAAAACAAGACCCACATTGGGATCTGTTACGTCTCTTTTTCCCCCCACACAGTGACAATGCGGCATAGCTAGCTTCTACTCCTGAAGCGACCGAAACGGATCCACGTCCATGTCACGTCTGCCGGTCTCTCCGTCAGTCTGTCAGCCTTATCTTCCATGGATGGTCCGGCCTGGCCTGGACAGAGTGAGAGGGCCCCAGTGTTAGCTTGGCTCTGACTTGAGATGAGCAGGATTTAATTGGAGTCCAGTGGTGAGGAGGAGAGATGGTGTAGATGGGTTGGAGGTTCACCGGTTGTGGTAGTTTTTTTTGCGGTAGTGGTAACAGATTCTAGGGAGGCCTCCCTCCTCGACTCTCAATCTTTGATGAGCCTGTAGATGTGATGCTGGGCCCCGTGCTCACTGGTAGACACCTCGAACACGTAAGCCACGCATAACAGCGTCTCCAGTGTATCCCTGTTTGTCACCACCTTGAGAGAAGGATCGTGAAAGAGAGAGAGGGAGAGAGAAAGAGAGACAGAGAGAAAGAGGGAGAGAGAAAGAGAGACAGAGAGAAAGAGGGAGAGAGAGAGAGAGAGAGAGAGAGAGAGAGAGAGAAAGAGAGATGACATGTTATCACATCTTCAATAATATTAGGGACTCCGCGGGAAAATGTGACCACGCTGACTTCATAAAAAACTGCAGTATAAATATTGTTAATTTAATATGTCTTTGAAGTAATCATTACACCAATTCAATAGCCTAAATCAATCCCGGGATCATCTATTACTTAAGAAAAGTCTAACTCTGTCCAATCTTAAATCCTTTGTACAGAGAGAACCTTTACAATACCAACAACACTGTAAACAGGAAGTAATAAAGAAACCATCTATGATGGCTCTAAAATATATTAGATGCTGTAGATATGTTTGAGATATGTGTGTATAGGATTTTCTTTTATTTCTGAATGGGATCAACTAAGCGTTGCACTGAAATGTAATGCAAATGACATAACCAACGCACTCTAAAATGTGCCACTAATAAACTTTTTATATCGTCCCATATTACAGCTCTCATGATGGGCATGAATGCCTCATTGATTTTTTTTAAGAAATATCAATAATACAAGCATATCTTTCAACAGACATACACTTTCTGTGTGTGTGTGTGTGTGTATGTGCGTGTGTGTGTGTGCGTGTGCGTGTGCGTGTGCGTGTGTGTGTGCGTGTGTGTGTGTGTGTATGTGTGTGTGTGTGTGTGTGTGTGTGTGTGTGTGTGTGTGTGTGTGTGTGTGTGTGTGTATGTATATGTTTGTGTGTGTTTGTGTGTGTGTGTGTGTGTGTTTGTGTGCGTGTGTGTGTGTATGTTTATGTATGTTTGTGTGTGTTTGTGTGTGTGTGTGGTGGCTAATAGGAAGTAAATCACCCTATTGAGAGCACATGTCTGCCAGTGAGTGGGCCCTTACGGCCTGCTGGCTCATTGTCTACAGAGGGGGCTCAATACCAGCTTTGTCTCACTGCCCCAGCCAACACGCAGGAGTGACGGGAGAAAACACCAGCGCTACAGTGCTCACAGGCTTGTTACTCCGGAGACAGTATTATGTACATTCACCGCCATGTCCCATTTAAGTCATCAGAGTCGTCTGCCTCACAGTGGTAGGACTTTGTGTGTGTGTGGGGGGGTTAACACTGCCTTGTAGGGTGGGCTAGTCCCCCAGCAATGGCACTACAACTATCGCAGTGTTTTTGTGACAGTGAAAAGCAAGCGCTGTGTAACACACCCACAATGCGTAATGCTGTCCTCTTCATGTGGACAAGTGTGATCTCAACAGCATGAAACTTCCATGAAAATGAGGTCACACACATTTCATATCCATGAAGACTAAGTCACTGCGCATAAGACCACCAAGACCCATGTCTAATCTAAATTCAGCACTGGATGATGCAGCCTTAGAATTGGCTGGAAACATATATCCCTGCTGTGAATTCTAAAGTAAATATTTTCCCTTTGGTCAATATGGTTAACATGATGATCACCACACATTTAAATTCATATTCCATGATTTAATCTGAGTTTACTGTATGATGTATGATGGTGATACAGGTCAAAGAAAGCAGATGTGTATGCAATGGGTATGTGATCATCTACCTGGAGTGTCTTTGGGCTCTGTTCATACTACGTGTCATGGCCAGGTTTCAGTATGTATGAGAATATTCGTGTGTGTGTGTGTGTGTGTGTGTGTGTGTGTGTGTGTGTGTGTGTGTGTGTGTGTGTGTGTGTGTGTGTGTGTGTGTGTGTGTGTGTGTGTGTGTGTGTGTGTGTGTGTGTGCGTGTGTATGTGTATGTGGGGAGTAAGCTGGTCACCTGCAGGATGGTGAAGTTCTCCAGTACACTGTTCATCATGTACTTTTCTGGGAGGTGTTTGAGCTTGTGGATAAAGTTGATCATGTACTCGCACAGTGGTGAGCGATGAATTCTAAACACATAGCGGCCATTCTCAAAGCGTGCATACTCCGTCTGGAAAGAAAGAGAGAAAGAAATACAGGGGGAAGGGAGAGGGGGGGGTGGCGAGTGAGAGAGAGAGACACAGAGAGAGCGAGAGCAAAACATTTAACAAATCATCAAAACTGCATCAATGTCAACATGCATCTTGAATACGTCCTGCAGCGTGCTACATACTGCAATTCAGTTGCAATTTCGTTCTATGAACACAACTCATAGCAAGACGTTAAGAGAATGCCTCGAGCACATCTCATTTATCCCCATTTCTCTCTTGCCTTCCTCTTTCTCACCTCGACTTTCTCCACCACCTGCTTGCCAAAGGAGCAGACCTTGGTGGAGGAGGTAATGATCATGTTGTCAGAGCTCTCGTACTGGCTGGACACGCCATAGAAGTAGTTGCTGTCGTCCTGGAGATTGATGCTTAGGTCCGCCTGCGAAGAGCAACGAGACATAAGGGAGTAGTAACGTTAGAGCTGCCTTACGGAAATGTCAGCGCTACCGATCTGCAGATCCACCTTTTAACATGCTATCTCATGAACATCTTTTTATCCTCGTGGGAACCAAGAAAAATGTATCCAATTTCTCTTTTTTTGTGAATTCCTCACTAGTTAGGGTCAAAGAAATGTCAACTACAGAGGCACAAGTGTATTGATTGGTTCTCAGGAGTTAACAGAAACGGTCTCAGTTCGTAGTCTTTGTCTTCAATCAAATAGCACTGTAATGTGTCAAACCCTCTGGCAGCTCTACTGGATGGTCATTACAATGCTGAGACCACCATGCATCATGGGTCCAGTACAGCATGTCTTCACTGACAAGTGGTTTCTCTTAGACATGGATTGTCATTTTTTTTTTCATGCGTGGATCGGCTTTTATAGGTGTTATTTGTCCCAAGACAGGTGAAATTTCAGATTAACTTTTAATGCTTTCTATGAAGACGCACAATTCCATGGGCAACCCATGACAACAAAATGAAGCAGGAACAACAGTTGCTGAATAGGAGGTATGTTCACTTAATGTGTAACTATTGGTACCTTCATGAGCAGCTGGGAAGCGGGAAAGTTCAGACCTCGGAGTGGGAGACTACACCGGAAAGCCTATGAAACTCGGAACATCCCACTAGGAAAGTGGAAGGTTTTTGAGAGCTCCAAGAAGTAGGTTTGACGTCAGTCGACATGGCAACGTTTGAGGTGAAAGATACAAAATGGAGCTACTTGCTCTGCGCACAAATAAGTGACTTCAGTGTTTATTTAGGTTGTCCTCATTAGCACAGATTGATTGTGTTAAACGAAAGTAAGCAGTTTTACTTCTGTGTAACTAATGTTACGTTAACCTTCTGGCTAGCTGCCATGGCTACTTAAAGTTACCTTTCTGTTAATTCCATTGCCTGTTATTATGTGAACGCACTCAATGTCCCGAAATGTGAACTCTCCCAATTCCAAGCTGCCTGAACGTACCATATGTTGACAGATTTCACAGAGGCTTGTTTGTGTATCTCTGTGTATTAGACAGGACATTGCACAACAGAGGAGTGAGACAGGACACAGCTTACTCCAGACTCAATTTGTATTACACAGGTCAGAGCAACCTCTTGTCTTGACTTCCTGCGCAACATTTAGGAACAAGAGCTTGTCTTTTCTCTCAGCGGTGACTCAGCATGAGGGAGAGTGTGTCACAAAAACGCCATTCACAGATAATGGCCCGACCCATGAGCAGCTCGTGGCTTTAGCGCCAGCACACGGCACACGCCTGGTCTGCGTTAGGGCTTTCTGTTAGGGCTGCCCAGCTCAACACAGGCCACGGCCGACGGTCTGCAAAGCCTGGAAACTAGCACTAGCCCGAGCCGTGTTGACTTAGCTTAGCCTGCCAATCCAACCCTGGCATTCCCAAGATGCTCGGCACCAGGCCGATGGCTTTAACAGCAGAGCCCTGGGGCGTCCTCGGATAGGGAGGAGGTGGTACCACATCTTTGTCTGCCCACCTCTCTCTCTCCATCTCTGGGGGGACAGACAGCTGTGCCACTCTCCCCTCCACTGCTGCTGCCACTGTAATTGAGGCGCCTTAGCCATTTCCGCCATTCCCTTTTTTCATGGCCCGGTAAATTAGCACCACTAGCCAATGGTGCCTCCTCTGTTCTCTTCTACAGCCGTCAACTACCCCTGCCCCCCCCCCCCCCCTCCCCCGTGGCCCTGCTCCCCTGTCCTCCCTTCCTCCCAGCCCTGCCTCCCGCCACACTTACTTTTTTTTTTCTCCCATAATTCCCCTCATTTGTCTTCATTTCACCCAGTGGGCCTGCGCTCTCCCCATCCTCGGCTCCCCGACTCACCGCGCCTTAACGGCCTGCGAGGGAATTCATCCAATTACAATCAACATCCCGCCACGCCGCCAAATTGCATTACGCCACACCCGGCTGCTGTGTAACAATTTAGCACAGGCGGCTCAAATCAGATTCTGCCGGCACTTCAAAGGCGCAAGACGATCCGTTAAGACAGGCCTGCGGGCGGTGTGCGGACAGGCAGCCTCGGCCTGGCGCACTAAAACTCAATATGGAGCGCCATAGCTTTGGAGCGGGGCCGATAGCACTTGTCAGTGTTGCCATGTCAACATAAGCCTGAGGGGAAAGGTGGGAGGGGGGAGGACAGGGGGGGTGCATGGTCATGACCTACCACCCTTCCTCAGCCTGTTTTTTGGGGGTGATTGATCATGAATCACCGTAATCTCCGCAAATTCATACGACTTCTGTAAATGCTTTTCGATGCGCACACATGCAAAAAGCTATGAACACAGAAGAGGCACACATTCAGACGCTTCCTCCTCTTGATGTCCCAAAAACACCCGAGGTGCTGTACAGTATCATAAACATGCTGTAAGCATGATCAATCCTAACACCTTTTATTAAGGCTGAACCTAGCGGGCCGATTCATAAGCACTACGCCTTAAAGCCATATTGTTTTTGCACCATTCTCATTTTCTTAGCAGTCAAGGGGGAGCGCACTGTCTCTACTGAAGTCTTAGTCATTTGTCTACACTCTCTCCTCTTTATTACTCTCTTATCCCCTACCTTTCTCTTATGACATTCCTGTGTTTGAACTCATCAGAAGCTGTCAGTGCTGGGGGCCTAAAAAAATGAATCAAATAACTGTTGCTTACTTAAGTACCTCATGGGTAAGAAGTGCTGCACTGGGGACCATGTTTGGAGAGAACACAATACACATTAAAAAGTGAGAAAGAAAATCCCTTAACACTGTGCTTGCTGCTGTGAAAACAAATACATTCATATTCATATTTTTGTATCTCAGTTTTTGAACACTGAACTGAAATTGAAGACTGCTCTTTCTGCGGTCCGCAGGTAGAGGAGAAGGTCAGCAGAGAGGCTAACTGCAGAGTAAACGCCCCCCCCCCCTCTTTCTCCCTCCCCTCTTTCTCTCTCTCTCTCTCTCTCTCTCTCTCTCTCTCTCTCTCTCATTCTCTCTCTCACACTGTCTCACTCTCTCAGAGGGGACTCTATAAATAAGCGGTTGTGTGTGTTGTGCAGAAGGGGTGGGTTCAGCCTAATAGCACCAGGGTGACAGGTGCCCAAGCTCAGATGTCCGCTCTGAAAGAGCAGCTTTACCACGCTCCAACTCAAGACCCTCCACACACACACACACACACACACACACACACACACACTCACTCACACACACACACACACACACACACACACACACACACACACACACACACACACACACACACACACACACACACACACACACACACTGACAAATAAAAACTCACACACACTGACTCTAGACTCTAGATCACTCTCTAAAGGAAACCTAACTTCTATAGTTTTGGAAAAGTGTGAGTAATCGTACCAAATCTTACCAATTCCATTTTATAAATCCTAATGGCAGTATAATACTTGTAGTCATCACATTAGACCCAACTAAACTAATATTTGCAATGGATTCACATTGGATACTTTACGTAAACAAAAAAACATTATGAACAAATGTACATACAGTACATTTCAGCTTCTGTCTGGGGCTCAGGGTCTAGTCTAAAAGCAGCAATACGGAGTTCTAATCCAAAACTAGAAAGCTAACTACCTAAAAGGCAGGCAAAAACCTTGCAAACACTACCAACAGCCCAGCTGATACTAATAGAAGTTTGCCAACAGACTTACTGGTGACTTTTGGCAGTATAGCTGCCAATGTCATGCATGTGAACGCTTTCTTCCATTTTTGCAGGGTGATCCAGCCCAGTATACAGAACTATGTTAGGAAGGGAGGTGCTCTCTGATGAGTCGGGTCTTTAAGAGCTTCTTAAAGGTTGAGAGGGATCTGATATGACCAGAAGCACAACTACAGGACTCCGTTAAATCACATGGATGAGGTGTGGGAGGCTCACCCAGAACTTGACAAGGAAGAAGGCATTCACAGGTCCCTTCTCAAACAACTCCTTCAGGCCGCCCTTCTTCTCTGGGAACTTGTCATAAATCTGCCGGACGTCCACAGCCTCCAGGTAGGGGTCGCTGAAGGAGGGGTTGGACTGACCGATGTGCACAAATAGATGCTTGTTGAACTGAAAAAGGGACATAAAAATCAACCAAACTTGTTACATATTACACCCTCATGTTATGCTTTGGGATGCAATCTTTATCAATCATCATCATCATCGCCTACTACCCCTTCTGGGGCTTAGGCCGCCAACAAGAGTTCTCCAAGCATCTCGGTCCTGAGCCAACATCTCAAGCTGTCCCCAAGTGTAGCCCATTTTCTTTATCAATGCACCTTGCTAATGACTTTTTATGACATTTCCAAAAAATGTTGTGATTTAGGGGTTAAGATGCTTGGGTAAAGTGGCAGGGAGGGATTCTTCGATGCTACTCTGAGGGTGGGCTGGGGGGGGGGGGGGGGGGGGGGGGGGTTAACTCACGGTCTCACACACACACACACACACACACACACACACTCACGGTCTCTGAGTCCTGCGGCTGCTCCAGGAAGGCAGAGAACTCCAGCATGCGGAGTTTGGAGCTGGCGATGCTGCGGCCTTGCCAGGGCGGAGCGCTGGGGGACATGCTCAGCCCCGCCGTGCTCTCGTAACCTGGACACATACAACAAACCCTCAGTCACATAAAAAAAAAACTCTTTACATTTAGTCATTTAGAAGACGCTTGTTGCATTTATACATGTGTTTCATGAGCGCCGACATACACTTGTAAAATAATCAGGCATGAGATTCATGGTGTTGTCAGTGTTTTCAGTACTCGTCCCCAGTTACACTTGCAAAGCAGCACAAGCACATTTAGGAACTGCTCGTTAGATAGGTGTACCTGTTATGGTAGGAGGGCCGGACGCCTGCATGACGTAGCTCTGTTGGGCAAAAGGCTTGATGCTGTACGGGACAAGAGAAGAAGAGTGATTCTCAGCGGCCTACAGAGGCCATGTATCAAACAACACCAGGCATTGAACAATCCAAAGCCGGAGGTGCTCGTAGCACATGCCAGGCCGAGGCTGATTTTACAACGTTTGATTAGATCACATTTAATGCACGTCTCAGGAAACTGTGATTAATTGCTCCACGGGGCTGCTAATAGCCTCGTCTAAATTTAGGCTGATGAGGGAACCTTATCGAGAGGTACAAAAGCTGTGAATTTCTCCCTGGCAAGATTTGACTTTGGCTGCAAAGTCTGTTTGTTTGGCGGTGGCTCAGTGGCCAGACGATCCGCCCCCACGCGTAAAGCCAGGCCAGACGTGCTCAGTCAGGGAGACCAGACAAGGTGTCCAGACAAAAACAGACGACGCTGACCCACTCGGACACACAGACACGGGACATTGATATGCACGCCGCGCATGCACACACACACACACACACACACACACACATACACACACACACACACACGGACAGACACACACGGACAGACAGATACATACACAGAGAGAGGAAGTGAGAGAGAAATGGAAAGAGAAACAGAGCCAGACAGACAGATATATACATACACTCAGTGAGCGAGACAGACAGACACACACACGCACACACAAACAGACAAAGAGAAATGTAAGAAAATTGACTTACTCTTCATGACCACCAGGCTGTCCCGGTAGAGCACCATGCCAAAACTGCAACAAAAAAAAAACACAAAAAAAGAAACAATTTTACACTTTCCCCCATTAATGCACATACAAGTGGACAAGGTTCCCCCAGCTTAACGAGCCAGCGCTAGGGCAGACAGGTGTCACTCACCCCGCCAGCCGAGGGGTACGTGGGCCGGGGGAGACCCTGCAGCACCATCTTGTTCTGAAAGGCAGTGGGGGAGATGATCTGAGCAGATGACATGTTGGCCATGCTCTGGAGGGCCTTGTCTTTGGCTGCCTGGTCCTGTGTGGACATGGATGGGAACCACAGGGTTAAAGCAGCACTCCCTATTATATTTAGAACTAACAGTGACCTCAATCTCAGTGTTCCAGTATCACTACACTGTCTGAGATAAATCCTGCTGTAAGAAGCAAGAACTTACAGAGATCTTATGTGGAGATTTTGTGTCAATCATTTCGTAATAAGAAAACACCAGGGAGTCTAAGTCTGGGCTGTTGGGTACATTGCTCAACCTAAAAGACCCACCCCCTCTAGATAGGGCGGCTAGGGCCTTCGCAGATGCTACCAAACATCAGGGGAATGTGACGAGAAAGAGAGAGCCTCAATGCTACCACCAACGTCTCTTCCACAAACTAATCTGGACTGCTACAGAAGCAGAGAGGCAGTTACACAAATATGGTCGTAGCCAGCATGTTGCTCCCTGCACAGGGGCCCAGGAAGGGGGCAGGTGAAGGTTTATAGCCCTGGCAGAGTGTGGGGGGCGCTGACAAGCTGCATGTGTCTCCCCGGGGGGTCACACTGGGAACTAGTGGAGGACTTCAACCTGGGGGAACGTGAGACCAGGCCAGTTAGCATCCAAACCCAACTCAGAGACAGAGGAGCACCTCGTAAAACACCATGGTGTTTCTTCTTGCCTAACTAACCATTCATGTGCTTCTGGTTGACAGTGCCCCAGTGGAGCTGGGTTAAGGGGAGCGGGGGACTGTCCGAGGGGTGCCTCACCTCAGACTGGGGCCTTCAGAGGTGGAGAGCAGCCAGCACATTCTTCTTCCAAGAAATGGGGCCAGTGGCAGAAATATGGCAAGTGCATCTGGCCACGTTCTCAATTACAAGGAATACATATTTAAAACCGGCCTGTCAGAGGCTGCTACCCTGTGACCAGCCGCTGAGCCCTGGGCAGCTGAGCGGAGCAGGGCAGAGCAGCGGGTGGCGGCGCGCCAACGTGACTGTCAGCGAGCTGCTCGACCTCTGTGCAAAGAAAGTCAAAGCAGAGCGTTGAAAACACTAACTGAGGCTAGTGGGACACGCAACGCAAGCCACAAGTAAAAGCCACGGACATTAACACCTTTGCTGATATGCTCCTCATATGCATTGAGTGGAGCACGAATGACCCTGTGTTTCCTAACAAATGTCAGACATTACGCACGTCTCAAGTGACCGTCATAATATGACATTTTACTGTAAGGTGCAGGGCAAGAATTGGTTCTTACTCTTACGCTGAAGCATAACGCATATTCTTCTCACATCGCTTCAATTCCATTAGATTAACAGTTGAAATACAGCCACCAATGTTTTGGGTAGAAATTTGCCGAACTTTCCAGGGCTTGACAAAGCTCACTGCGATTTGGCTGTAACTCATTTAGCTGTGTTAATGTGTTCTCTCTGCTCTGAATTATTATCATCAGCGGGGGGCGGGGGGTGGGGGTGGGGGTGGGGTGGGTGTTACTGGAAGGACTGATTGTGTTCCCATCTTCTCGAAGGCTACAGGACATCAGTCTGAGCCTTGCCACCTAGCAGCCGTGTGGCTTCGGCTCCCTGGGCCCAGTGAAAGGTCAGTGAAAGGTCAGTGTGGTGAACAGCGTGGTGAACACACCTTCAGTTTCACCTGGATCTCCCGGGCCTTCCGTCGCGCCAGGACCTGGATGTGACTGGAGACCTGAGGGATGAACACCAGGTTTAGGCACTGTAAGATAGTATCAATACAACCTGAGGGATGAACAGCACTAAAGTATTAAAGTGTTCAATGTAAATGTTAAATCTCAATCTTGTACATGTTAAATGTAAATGTTCAATATAAATATTGTAAATGTTAAATGTAACTGTTCAATATAAATCTTGTAAATGTTAAATGTATTGTTCGATCTAAATGTAGGGCTTGAAGACTGAACATTAAAGCAAATATGGTAATTGGCCACACCCCCACTATCTAATTAACTAGGCATCTTATTTAGTGTAATGCTATTTAATCTGCAGTGTGGCCAACCACACTCTGCAAACTGTCTTAGCAGTATTGATGTACTTTACTTTAGCAGTCTTAGACATGGTGATATAGGGTTATATGAAAAACTTGTTGTGTAGATTACTTCTTTAATTTAATCTTTCACTTTAATATTTTACTAATTCCATCTTTTCTACACTTAAATGGTCATTCCCACTTCCATACTTATCCATCAGGGGATGTAAAAAACTGATGAAACCAAAGGTCACAAACAGTTTCCCATGGGGAGGAGAAGACATTGCGCATTTTAGCAGGAATGCACAGGCCAACTAAAAACATAATGTGTGTGTCTTGTTTTACAGATATATATATACAGTATATATTTTTAATCATGCATGTATGAATTTAAATATTACACCATTATGCAATATAAGAGATATTTTCTCAGGTTTGTCCTTGCTATATTAGGCCTACATAGTGTGATAATGTTTGCATACAGTGAAATTAATTAAAATGATCATGAAAAATGTGCCCTTTTCTGATATGTCACTTGGTTGTGATGCCTTCGTAAATGATGCACAGCCCTCTTCTGTACACGATGAATGTGCTGAATTGTCGGATGACAATTTGAATGACTTTTAGTGACTTTTAATTTAGAAAAAATAGACGTTACACAGTGGGGGTGTGGCCAATTACCGTATTGGCTGTAATATTCCGTTTTCAAGTCCTACATTTAGATTGAAAATGTAATATTTACATTTACATTTAACACTAATATTCATACTAAGATATATTTTTATAATTTTGCTTTAAAGATTACCCTTAGTTGAGGTTAATGCATGAATTTACATGAATTTCTCTTTAACTGTTTGAAAAAGTAAAAGGTGAAAATTGAAGTGCATTTTAGTTCTTGCTAGATATTTCAAACAGCACCACATAAAGGTGCAGTCCACGATTCTAATCCCATACACTTTTAGTCAAATTCAGCAAATTGCTCCTTCCAGTCCTCTAGTTGTCCATTCAGCAATCATATCATGAAAACTCTCGTATTCGACCACAGTTCTGGCTCTGGAACGGAAAAACAAACATGGTGGCTCGGACAGAGCCTAAAACAGTCACAGCCAATCAACACAGTGCTTCGGAGTACGGAAGGGTGGGGTGTAATGATTGGCTGTTGAGCTCAAACATCAACAACCTTTCACCAGGATTGAGCAGTACACCTTTAATGCATTACTTTACTCTCAACCTCTGCTCAAATACCAACAACCTTTCGCAGAAACTGAATTGCAGACTGCATCTTTAAAATGTGTTCATAATGCTCTATCTTTAGCAACACTTCCAAACAGTAGCAGTAGCATAAGATCCCTTGCTTGTTCTCTCTTTCTTTCTTTCTTTCTTTCTTTCTTTCTTTCTTTCTTTCTCACTCTCTCTCTCTCTCTCTTCCAGCATTCTCTCGCAAACATTTTCCTCACCACCCTTACACTCCTGTCATCTCGTCGGCAGATAAGGGGCTCAGACCCCCAGCTTGTGATACGGGGCCAGACGGAGAGCCTGTGGATCAAATGCCAAGGTCCCTACTGGATTCCAAATCCCTGCTCTTGAGGCCGCTGCACTGTGATGTGCCCTCCTCTCTGCCCATAATTCGCCACGGGCCCAGGGCCTCTAACGAGCGGGGCAATGTGAGGTGGTGAAGAGCCACACCGAAACTCGATCCCCCCCAGCATCTGTGCCCAGGGCCGCGGGCGGTAAATCACCCCGCCACTCCGGCGGTTTCAGCAGAGGGGGTGGGGGGCAGGGGAGGAAGGAGAGGGGTCGATGTTGGTGGTGGTGACGGACGAGAGAAGTTACCCTCAGCTCTCAGCTTCGCCCGCTTGCTATCAGATGCTTCTCTGTGTATGTTGGGAATGGCGAGTGATGTGGAGGTGGTTGGCGAGTGTTTATGTGGGTTTGGGGGGGTCTGCGGCGGTCTCACCTGCTTCCGTGTCCGCGTCTTCCCCGTCCGCAGCTTGATGTATCGCGCTATCAGCTCATTTCGTCCTGCCGGAATGAGAGGGGGTAAGGGGAAAGCATTAAACGAAAGCAAAGCACCCCCCCCCCCTTCCCCACACATACGAACGCACACACACACACATACACACACACACACACACACACACACACACACACACACTGAGGTCATAGTCTTCAGACGGCATCACATTTAAACAGAGGCTAATATATCACCTAGCTCATCTGAAAACTTGTGTGTCACTGGATCGGTGGATCCAGTTGAGCTCGTTGCGATACAGCATGACGACAGAAACACATGCCTGACCAAGGGGGCTGATAGCCGGGGAGGTCGGGCTTGTTTGGGGCAGTGGGGAAATGTTTACAGAGACGACCTCATCATGGCACTCAGAGAAAGGTTAATTGGGTAGGCGACATAAGAGGTGTGTTTCAGATGCGGCTGTGATGTGTCCAGAGTGAAATTGAATGAAGGTAAATAACTGTCTGAACTTGGAAATGTTTTGCATGAATTTTTGCAAGCTGGTTTGTGTGTGTGTGTGTGTGTGTGTGAGTGTGTGTGTGTGTGTGTGTGTGTGTGTGTGTGTGTGTGTGTGTGTGTGTGTGTGTGTGTGTGTGTGTGTGTGTGTGTGTGTGTGTGTGTGTGTGTGTGTGTGTGTGTGTGTGTGTGTGTGTGTGTGTGGTTGTATGCGTGTGTGTGTGTGTGTGTGTGTGTTTGTGTGTGTGTGTATGTGTGTGTGGTTGTATGTGTGTGTGTGTGTGTGCGTGTGGCTGTGTGTGTGTGTGTGTGTGTGAGTGAGTATCCTTGCGTGTGTTTGCGAGTACATGTGTGTTTTGGATGCATACTGTACGTGTGCGTGTGTTAGCACCATGAGGCTGATCTGAGGGAGCAGTGGCACAGTGCTGACAGACAGGTCACAGTGGCAGAGCAGGTGAAAGGGGACTTGGCTATCCAATCCAGGGGGGCACCAAGGACTCAGAGAACCCCACGGCCCGGCGTGGACAGCGGGGAAGAGCGAGGTGGGCGCCCTGGCGAAACACAGGAGCGGCCAGCAGCTGGCGTGTGTGTCAATGTTTATAGAATACGCCTTTACGACGGCA
Source organism: Sprattus sprattus (assembly GCF_963457725.1). Classification (NCBI taxonomy): domain Eukaryota; kingdom Metazoa; phylum Chordata; class Actinopteri; order Clupeiformes; family Clupeidae; genus Sprattus; species Sprattus sprattus. The sequence continues at coordinate 10,584,759 of NC_137926.1, read as the reverse complement.
GTAAATCTCAGGCTTGTTCCTCCGGGCAGCACTCAGGTTACCAAGGGCCAGGGGGCTCAAGGGGTCATCCATGTGGCTTCTCTTTCTGTCTGTTTCATTCATTCATTAATCCATTCATTCATTAGTTCATTCATTAGTTTGTCTGTTCATAAAGTTTTTTTTCTTTTTCTTTCCTCCTTTCCTCCTTCCTCTGTTTCTTAATCTCTTCATGAAACCCACATTGGTCATACCTGCCACACCAAACCCAGTCACCGAAAGAAAGCACAAAAAACAAGGCATGGAAGCTATATACCACAGCAAAGTCAAACTGGTGGCGTGTCCCTGGTATTTCCTGACATAGTGATGCCCCTCACTTAGCCTGAAGAGCAGTCTGGCCCCATCCCCTTCATGGCCCATCGGTTGGCTGGGGTGAGGGGTGGGGGGGGGGGGGGGTTGTAGGGAAGAAACCTGAGTCTGGGCTGGCTTGCCAGGCAATAAAAGTGGTCAGATTTGGTGTGGAATGCCAAACATCGTTTCTCAAGAGCGTGCTGCAAGGGTATTGGGTTCTGCGAGACGATGTTTGTTCAGACCTAACTTTCCACGAATCAATCTTCAGCAGCAACAACATCAACAAAGGTGAAAGGGGCACTTGGGGTAGAGACCCCCCCCCCCCTCCCCCCCACTGGACTGGCTAGCTGCCGACACATAGCCTCAGCAGATTTGACACGAATCATAAGGTACGCCATGAGGACAATAAAGACACAAAATCGAGGCACTCAAAGTCATGCACTATCTCACGCTAAGCTTGGTGGCTTTCCTGTGTGGCATCTTTGCATGGGTTCTCTTGTTCCCATTCCAGGACAGTTCAATTATTCCTCTCTCATTCAGTCCCAGTCTTCCCTCCCTCGTTGAAAACTAGTCAAGCGTTCAGTATTTATCTCAACTGGACTGTTTATCAAACATGCATGTGCATAAATGCAACTTTAATCCCTTAGGGATTAATAGAAGAGTCTACAGCGTCTCCCAATTCTGGCGATTTTGGCGCACAAACGTCAAGGTACTTAATAGCTTCCTTTACTCACTTGGGGCGTGGTGCTGTATACAACTCTGGTGGATAAGCACACTGACTGTTTAAATGGAGGTGCATTCATACAAATACATTTCAGATTTGGTAGGTGTGTGGGAGGCTGTCTCTCAAAAGGAATAAAAATGTACAAACTTGCAGGCACTCGCTGATGTGTGACAACATGTGTGGGGCTAGGATAATACACCTACGCTCATCTTTAACTTGAATGCTGTTTGAGAAATAAAAAGTCAAATTGTTTACTATAGTTACAGTCATACTGACCTGGGCACCTCAACAGAAGGCCCACACTTTTTGACTGACCTCATAACTGTGGCGGCGGGATAAATGACCACAATGTCAGACAAGATGGCAGCTTCCCAGGACAGGCTGGGGCAAAACAAAGTTAACGTTTACTTGCTAACAGTAAACAGACTCATTAACGAACTGTTAAAGGGTCCCCTCTTTATGTGTTTATAACCAGTCTTTTACAGCTCACAGTGGCTTAAAAATACACCCCCCACGCAAATGCACCGCTAGTGATGGGACGAAGGGGAAAAAGAAGTGGGAGTGGGAGTATGTGACAGGGAGAGATAGTGTGAGAGAGATGCAGTGGTGAAGAGTCACACCGTGATGAGGTCATGGTGTCCACTGGGACTGATCCAACAGATCGGGGTCATGGTTGCACTCTCCGCTCTAGAATTCTGGGAGCACAGTTCAGCTTTGGCCACCTGAGACCCCCTAAACGCCCACTGCCTCGACTCTCATCGTCACACCCCCAACCCCCTCTCTATCTGTCTTTCTAGCTCTCTCTCTCTCTCTCTCTCTCTCTCTCGCTCTTTCTAGGGGGTTAGAAGGAGGCCTTAGTGAGCAGTGGTCATGTCACGCGATAGTGTAGCTGTTACCCAGGCCAGCCTGCTCATAACTGACACTCTTCTCTCTCATCTGACTATGATCTCACTTGCACTAACTCTCCTTCTCTGTTTCTCTCTGTCTATCACTATTTAGCGTGTCTTTCAATCACTATTTCTGCATCATATTCATCACTTTCCTGATGCTCAATCCACCAGCTCTCCCCTCTCCCTCTCTCTCTTCCACTCCCTCTCCCTCTCTCCCCCTCCTCCTAACCTCCTCTGCACATTCCACAGATTCCATAGCTCTGACTCGACTCCTGCATCTGCTTGGTGGGGATGGGGGGGGGGGGGGGGGGGCGGGTGGATGTTGCTCTTCCTCACAGCCCTGGAACAAACAATGACATGGCAGCACACAAGCAAACAAACAAACAAACACAAACACACTCATTCTCCTTCCCGAGCAACCGGTCCGGCCATCACGGGGTCACGCAGCGCTAGCAATGTCATGCTAGCAATGTGTCGCTTCAGCACTTCCCTCTCTATAAGACTCCTGTGGTAAGGGGACCAGTAAAACCCTCACTGAATGAATGAGTGTTAAAACCACTTGTGCTTCAGACCACTGACAACCATTTCGGCTTTTGTCAGTCACACATGGAAATCAAGAATTAGGGCTGCATCTCCAGTGGAACATGAAGAACATGTCTCCTGCTATCTTTTTCGCTTCTCTCCTCAATCAGACCACTTGTCCACAGTATGTCTCTGCAATCCTTCCGAGAGCAGTTAGCTGCACACTTTTCTGCTCCCTGAACATGGCATCCCGTCGAGACAGGATCTTAACATGGGCCCATGTAATACAAAAAGCCTGTGTGCAAGTGTGTAGAAGAGGGGGGGGGGGGGGGGGTGTTGAGTTGGGGGAAAAGGGGAAAGACGGAGGTGTGTGTGTATGGGGAGGGTCAGGGCACATCTGTCGGCCATACGGTTCTCTCTCTTTCTTCCTTTTCTGTAGCACATGCAAGCCGTGCTAGCAGTGGGAACGCAGAGAGCACAAAGGGCACATTTAGGCAACAGGAATCTGATGGCTGTGCGCGATTTCCCCTGCCACAGCGAGCTGGGTTTCATCACAAACCACATCTCTCTCAGTCTCCCTCTCTGTCTCGCTCTTAGATGGAGAACACAGTCATATGCACAACGAACCACCTCTGCCCCCCCCCCCCCCTCCCCCCCGAAACCCCTTTAGTCAAGTCTGCTCAAGGGAACAATAGGTTGCTACATTTTTGAACAATCAAATGCAGTAACAAAATATTGTATCCTGACCTCCCTTCAGACTTATACTCTGTCTTTCTGTCCTCCCTCCAATATGGGTGTGTCTGCTGGCTGTAGCTAGCTGATGATATAAAAAGAATCTGCAGAGATCAGACGCACGTGCACACACACACACACACACACACACACACACACACACACACACACACACACACACAAATCTCTCACTGAAGGAGGGGGCGAATCAGAGGTGAAATGTTGTTCCCTCAAAGTCACAACATGGATCACATGCGAAAGTGACGGCGAATGTTAGATGGGTGTGGGTGGGGTTGTTGGGTGGGGATGGCGGTGGATCACAGGTGGCATCTGTCCACTCATGTGACCTCCTTGCACCCTTTCAGGTCTCCGATGTCCTCTAGAGTCACACACACACTGAGCCCTGCCCTTTGGCACCCAGGCTGGGGAGCAGCAGCCAGCTCCTATGAGCCACTGCAGTCGAGTGGCGGCTGCTGCTGCAAAACAAACAGCTTTATTAAAAAGCACCCCCTCGGCGAAGGGCCACGAGCGAACCTCACACTCGAGTGGCAAAGTTAGGACCTCGGTGAGGGCTAACCAACTTTTTCCAGCCACTCTTCTCTTTTCCATCCCATAACTAATGATCCCTCTGCCAACACACTGTAACCCCGACCCTCTGGTGTTAACACACCACTTTAGCCCAGATGAGGCCAGATGGGCTAAACACAAGCCACTGTGCTCACACATCTAAGGATCTTGTAAGGTGAAGAGCAGGTATCAAGTGACACCCAGCATATCTGTTATGGTAAGAGCACCAGGAAATATTTACATGACTAGCAAGATTAGCTTGGCTATTTGTCACATTAACAAACCTGGCACGTTCAACTGTAGAGAAAAAAGATGCTAGTCCGAAAAGTGTGTAGTTAACAAATGATTAGTGGCTTGTGTCACATTGTCCCTAAATCCTGATGCGTCTGCAGCATTTTACACCTTGATATTGTCTGTAGAAATATTGCACTATCTGTAACTCCCTCACTGGATTGTATGTAGGTTAGTGTAGGTAAATAGGTTAGCATAGTCTATTATATGTGTATTATATGCTATATGTATAGGCTGTTATATGTATATTTGTTAGTATTATATGTAGGTTGTTATATGTTTAGCATACTGTATTGTATATTTATCTGGTATATTTAGTAAGGTTATTTAGGTTATTATATGTTTATAACGTGTAAATTATGTTCAGAGTACTTGTACAGAGTGTACGTCATGTTTTGTTCTGTTATACTATGTTCTGCTCTTCTCTCAGTAGGTTCTTTAGGCAGTGTCTTAAGAATTTCAGCGCCCTGTCTGACCCTGTGTCATTTTGTGCATCTGACAAATAAAAGACTTGTTACATGTAACTTGTAGTGAGCCTGTTGCCTTCACCAGCTGTGGTGATTTTTCACAATGAGGGCCAGAGTGCTGCATCACTACACAAGTCACTGGAAGGCAGGAAATGTTTACCTTGGCAAAGCCTGTAGATACTCAGACTGCCACATGAACAAAGCACATTTTAATGTGTGACGCTCTCTTAATAACTAAGCCAATAATTTAAATGGGGGATGAACTCAGAGGCCTGGGCTAAGCAAAGTATTGTGGGGAAAAAAATGCTGTGAATGCTTGGAAGGAAAACCAGGAAGACAGCTTTCTACTGAACAATATCATTGCAAGGGAACCCCCAAAGAGGATGGCCTTACATTGTTAGAGTGTAGCAAAAGCTAGACAAATCTCACTAATATTTGTCAATCAATGAACCACAATTCTGTCATACCTCAACAAATTCAGACTCAGATTCATCCCAGCAACCAGAAAAACACTCTCATTAGATGCTCCCATGTTCCTTCACACTCTCCCTCTGTTTCCTGCAGCAGATACCATACTGGGAACATAAGGAGGTGGATAATGGGGCGAAAAACCTCTCTGTGGGGATTGATCTGTTAGCGTGCGAGAACTGGCCCTACTCTGCTTCAGGGTACAGAGCTGCAGGTGTGTGTGTGTGTGTGGGGGGGGGGTCAGGCAGTGGCGTGATGACCCTGACCCCCAGTGTTAACACGGTTTCAGGGGATGGGGGGAGAGATAGCTGGCGGCTTGCCACCCCCCTCCCCGCTCTGTTCACATGTCGTAAATCTGCCGTTCGTGCCCGGAGAGAGGGTGGTGGGGAGAGAGGGTTGGGGGTGGTGGGGGGAGAGGGTGGTGGGGAGAGAGGGTTGGGGGTGGTGGGGGGAGAGAGGGTTGGGGGTGGTGGGGGATGCTGGAGGTCTGGAGGGTGGGGTGGGAGCAGCTGGAGGTGAGCTGAAAGGCAGACGGACTTGTTGACTGACGGACAGACAGATGGACAGAGGGAGAAGGGAAAAAGGGAGGGAG
>NC_137926.1:10504179-10574179 GCF_963457725.1 Sprattus sprattus | reverse complement strand
TGTGTGTGTGTGTGTGGGTGTGTGTGTGAACAGGAGGGAAAAGGAGGCCCGGTGAGTCACAGAGTGTCACGTCTGTATGTTTGAGTCAGTCGCCCCTCTTCCTGTGAGACCCACTTGTTGCTACGGTGGTAACTTCCCGTAAAAAACACACCCACATGCATGCACGCACACACACACACACATACACACACACCCACCACACGCACACGCACACACACACACACTCGCACACACACACACACACACACACACACACACACACACACACACACACACACACACACACACCACAGCACAAAGAGATATTCCCTCTGGAGAGATACAAAAAAATGACCAGAATGGCACACACACACACACACACATGCCGCATGCTTCACAATAAGTCCATTCAGAAGGCTTACAGATGGAGTCCCATCACATATCTACCGCCAAGCCAACTGGACAGGCCTGTCGAATGTTTGATAAACTGGCTTGCAGTTCATCATAAACCATTTCACAGATTCACAAACAGGGAGTTGAGAGGCTACCGCAAGAAAATTGAAAACAGATGGACTGTTGTACCAGTTCACAAGCATATTCACTTTAAAACTTTTTACAGACCAATTGAATTCAGTTTGGGATCAATGATCACAAATACACAATTACAGACCTACTGGCTTTAATTAACATAATAAATACAAAAATAAAACTCTCCCCATGTTGCCACAGTGTTCTGCTTGAAAACCAAACCCCAAGCCAACTGTGCTACAAAGCGTCTGAGAAGTGCTTTTGCAAAATAGACATGTTCTAGATATGTTCTATTGTCCTATTCTATTCTTTTATAAAATATATCAAATACCTGGCTCAAAGTTATAAAAAGACAACAGTCCTAACAAAAATCTATACAAAACTATGACCTCTTACAAAAACACAAGTCAGCATGGAACCCAGTCCACTTAATGCAAATGGACGCTTTCCTTCTCTCCAACACTGAGCGAGAATAAGAGCACTAGTTAAGTGAATGGGGGGCAGTTTTGATGAGTTTGCCACGAGGTGCTAACCGTTAGAGCGGTGGTTCCACAGTAAAAGTGTCCAGCAGGGTTAATTGATGTAAGCCCTTAAGTCGAGCTGCTTCCCGTCACACCGAACTCCCCAACCCCAACCCCAACCCAGGCCTCCCTCATTTCCAGCTCCAACAGCACTTCAGCCCCTCGCTAACCCACAGGGCCAGATAATCCCTCAGCTGGAGCTGTGGTCAGAACAGCACAGAGACACACACACACACACACACACACACACACACACACACATACAAACATACAAACATACATATATACATACATACCTACGTACAAATATGCGAGTGCACACACATAAACACAGAAGGACTTTTTGCTGTTGTAAAAAAGGATCCGCTCACTCTCGCTCTCTTTCTCACACACATACACACACACACAGAGATGTGCTTTACACACATAATTCACCCCCAAAGAGCAACAAATGAAACAGCTGTCTGCCTAGTTCATGTGTGTTTGTGTGTGTATATGTCAACTACGTATATACGTATACTGTATATGTGAACATTTATCCTCCTCCCAGTCCGTGTTTTAGTTGATTTAGAGGCGCTAGTGGATGTGCTGCACATCAGGAATTAATAAAACCATATATATGATTAATATGCAATAAGTCTTGGCAGAATGGAAACTCTGCCTTGCATATGTTCTCAATACAAGTCAAACAGACCCTGGCGGTCTGTGACATCCTGTCAAACTGCATTGTAACAAAACCCCTCTATCCCCGAAAGCTCCCAAACATGGTTACTGAAGGCCGTACAGCTCATATTGTTAGTATTTAAATCATTTACTGACAACACAAAACTCATGACTCTAGATTTTGTGTATATGTGTGAGAGAGAGATGAGCGTTAGTGAGAGAGTGAGTTCTATGTTTATGTCTGAGTTTTGTAGTATAAGAATGTGTACGTGTGCCTGTGTGTGTGTGTGTGTGTGTGTGTGTGTGTGTGTGTGTTAGTGTGTGTGTGTTTGTGTGTGTATGTGTACGTATGCCTGTGTGTGTTTGTGTGTGTTAGTGTGTGTGTGTGTGTGTGTGTGTTTGTGTGTGTGAGTGTTTGTGTGTGTGTGTTTGTGTGTGTGTGTGTTTGTGTGTGTGTGTGTGTTTGTGTGTGTGTGTTTGTGCGTGTGAGTGTGAGTGTGTGTGTGTGTGTGTGTGTGTGTGTGTGTGTGTGTGTGTGTGTGTATGTGTGTGTTTGTGTGTATGTTTGTTGGGGGGTAAGGCTGCAGGGGGCATATGTAGGGGCCCTACTGGGGCAGTAGAAGGCTGCAGGGGCTGCTCAACTGGACACAATCTCTGCTAATCGGCCCCGGAATGTAAAGCTGGGCAACATACCAAGGGCCTGGGGTCCTGCCACAGAATGGAAAACGACCACAAGACAAAGGAATATATTTGTTTGCCGTGATTGCTCATGTTCTCTGACTATGGTCCTTCATAGTGGAGTGATGTAGGGGTGAATGGACGGAGGGTAATATTACGGAACAGACCACTTGCAGTGTTGTGGCAGTCCACTTTCCCTCCTCTCTTCGCAGTCTTTGCACTCTCTGGCCCTTGAGGGTATCAAATCATCCACCTGAGCTCCATACAGTGATAGTGGAGTCTAAGAAGCCCTTTGACCTTGCACTTACAGCAGTTACATTCCTGCACTTTTTCTTTTCTATGTGGTTTTTCTAGTTCTTACTGTATGTAAAGTAGTATTTATTGTTACACAGGGTTTTTATTGCTCTTAGCTGGACTGTTCTCTCGTTGCTTTGGACAAAAGCGTCTGTTAAATGACTAAATGTAAATGTAAGAACAACACATACAATGTCTCCATTCTGACCTAAAATAAAGGCAAAATCACATACTGAATTTAGCTATAATCTCTTGTATGTGATGGAAACTAATAGTCCACTAAAACTGGACCTCTGTACCACATATGACCAATGACGTCCTAGCACCTGGTCTACCCACAGAACCTCTTAGAAATCAGCGTCAGTTGTATGACTATAGAATGTAGTTCAGTTCAGATCTGTGGTTGCAGAAAGAAGTTCACTCTTCAACGTAGGTTAAGGTCTATGAACGTAGCTTGTGATTCTGCCTGCATGAAGTCCTCGATGAGCAGAAGAGTGCCCGGACTCAGAATGCAGAAGGTGTTTTTCACTCGATCTGTTTCACTTTTATATTGTGTCCTCTGAGGACCTCAACAGATGATGATGTTGATGTTCTGATCGCCAGTTGAGCAAGATGATTTTATCAACAGGAGTGACACCCACTCCAAAGGTCCCCAACACATTAACCCAATTCACACTTAACCCAAGTCAAAGCACTGAGACGACGCGGCTAGGAGTCAGAACAGGCCTCTCTAACCTCCGTTCTCTGTCCCGCTTAATTAGAATCATATGGGCCATGACCAAACTCCAGTCTCGCTGCTTAAGCCCTCAAGGTACGCAGAGGGTTACCATGGAGACTGCGAGAGGGGTAAAACTTCACATCTATACTCGAGATCTGTGTGCCTTGAAGGGAAATTCATTAAGAGTTTCAGCACAGGGTTGGGACTATCTGTTGGCAGACACAATAACCAATTGGACATGCAGCGCGGCGTGTCCGGAGACAGCTGTCTGTTTCGGGGGGCAGAGGAGCTCTTACACTGGGCTTTGACTTGGGCCGGATGGATGCCACATATCTAAGGCATTATTCTGCTTTCCAGTGAGAGCACAGGAGGAATGTCTGCGATGTGGGCTGAACCGGGTTTGAAAGGCTCCTCAGCGCTCACACACACACACACACACACACACACACACACATACACACACACGCACGCGCGCACATTGGCTGGCTGAAACACACCCTGACACCAGCTCAAACAGCAGGCAATTTCCATTCTATTAGGAATACCATGATTACCATGTATCCACTGTCGTCCAACTGTCTAGCAACTATGCATCCGATACGACATTGCACAACTGTAGGAAGTCTTCTGACATGATCTGATACAGTGTTAATTAAAAATGGACTGACGCGTAACTATAATATAACGCAAGAAAATGTTTAAAAAAATACTTCCTTTCAGGGCCAAAATAACATGCTACACAATTTAATCTACTTGATTATGACAAGACATGAGGCATACTATAACTTGTATGACGTGCTTAGACAATTACAGTAGTTGGCAAATTACTCAGATATTCCTTCATTGGTGTTGCAGATTTTGTTATTTTTTGGGTTTGTTTGTTTGTTTGTTTACAACAAACACAAATATTGATGGCTATTATGGTATTCTAATCTGCTTGTCAGATTAATTCCAGAGTACAGACTTGAATGAATTAACCGGTGAATAAATATACACTATTGGCCATTGAAAGAGCTTGTTAACTGCGAACAACACAATATACAAATTAAGGACAAGGCACTGGAACAAAAAAATCAAATAACAAAGTGGATATGTAAATAGCCTGTCACTGTCATGACCAAACAAAGTGCCCTGGCAGGTGTGCGTTTGCCCCCTCGGAAACACACACACACACACACACACACACACACACACACACACACACACACACACACACACACACACACACACACACACACATACACACACAAGCAGTGTTCCCTTGGCCCTTTCCACCTGTTGCTCATGTGAACTATTCGCTGCTACACGCAGTTCCTGTGGAGAGTAGAGAAACACGCGAGCAGCTCACTAATCGCACCCCCAACCAGAAATATGAATTCACAAAACCTGTCCAGCAGCGAATTTGTGATGAATGAAAAGGAGAGAAATTACAGGACATATTTTGACATAGCAAAAGTAACCACCTCTGCTTTAAAACTATTTGACTTAAGATGTAACATCAGTTTGATGTATACAGGAGGTCAAATATGAATGTTCATCAGTCATAACCTTTATGAGCTTAATCACAACAACACAAATATTTCAACAGACTACTTATAATGAATTATGTTGAATCTACAAAAACATAAACATTGAGGTCACCGATAAATTACATAGGCAATCAGATTGAGAGAAAACACACTATTTCACTTGAAGCACAAATCATTAGTCCTTCAACATGTATTTGTTTTACTATATTGGTAATCAACATAAGACATCAAAAACTATTCGGTCATCATCACTCTGATCGTCATCATTATTATTATTATTATTTTTACTTTTATTATCATTATTAGCCACCATGGAAGAGCACACCCACCTGTAGATACCGATTCCCCATCTAATTTATGTGACGGCTCAGTAAGTAATACAGTACAGCAAAAGACTGTAGAGTAATATTTTGCTTTCGAAACAAACATTATACATAAACTAAACTAAACAGTTCACCTCTGCAGAGCGCTTCTGTTTAACTGCGTGCCTATGACGTTATTAGTTTCCTTTAAAAAAAAAAAGTTCCGGACGAAACGCAGGAAGTACAGTGTGAGAATAAAAATGGTTGGAATTCAGAAAACAAATATTTCAGAAATGTAAAAAATGTAAACATATTTGTAAACAATGACTTAACGGGCGCATTGTCTTGCATGGCTGATAGCGGGCCAATTAGCGTATTTTAGCCAGGGTTTTGTTTGAAAAGACAAGTATATTAGCTTAAGAGTAGAGCTTTACATGAGTGAATGGTCAGCAGGAATAACGAGGGAAACTACAAAGAAACACTTACCTCTTGAATGTCAACACTCAAGGCGCTTTCGTCTGGCGGGTAAGTTGAATTTTGGGGGTAGATTGTGAGTGGAATACCAGAGTATTTGTCCCCCCTTCCTGAGTTGTTTGAAGCGCGAGGAAGTTTGGAATTTCAGGAATTAGCTGTGGTATGATATGAAGGCTTGACGGGAGAAAGACGAAAGGAAAGCGAGAGGCAGGACAGACCGACCGGGCAGCACGTAGCGAGGGAGGGGGATTCAAGGGGAGGGTCTGGGGTCTGAAAAGGAAAAGAAACAGCCTTGGTAGGGGGGAAAAGGAAATCACATTGAGAGTTGCAGGGGTCGAGGATTGTCATTGCTTGTCATGGGAGCGATAGACTGACACGATCTGAGGGAGTGTCTGTTGCGAAACATTGTCTGACCAGGCTCATGGGCTATTGATTAGAATTACTTTTGTGTCGTATATTCCATTATTTCATTTCATTTATGTGTTTGTGTCCAACTGTCAAAAATACTACAACTGGCTGATTTAGACGGGTTTTCACAAATCCACTATTATTATATTATGATCCACTATCATTCTCCAAAGTTACATTTTTCATGTTTTTAACGAAGGACTTGAAAAATGAAAACTCATGAAATCACTGACTTCGCAGACACAGTGGGCTAGTTCCGCACCATCTCCTTGTCTTCTGTCAGTTCTCCACGCCTGAATTGTGAGAGCCCTCCAGTGGAAGCTTAGCCCACTGCGTCTAAGCAGCCTAAAAAGTGCAGGTGGCTTTCTGCGCAATTGCAGAGTGAGGCCAATAGTCTGCGTGTATACATTTAGGCCCTATACAATAAAATAGGAAACTTTAAAGGTACCTATAAGCTTACCAATCAGTGATGGAAAATGAAAGGATATGGATATAAGGATGCCTAATGTTGCCAAATAACTCAAGAGAAAAATAAACACAAATAATGCTCTTGTCTTTAATGAAAAATTCATTTATTTGATATACACTTTGCATTGCATTTTTTTTTTTTTCAATCAAGTTTAAGTAGATCTAGTGGTGTTTTTGGAAATTATTCTGAACAACAGTAGGCTGAAAAAAAGTCAACAAAATCAAGTCTGTCTTCAGATTTGGTCCTGGTTCTCTAAGCATCTTCTGCCTCCTCTACAGAGTCCCTACAGAGTAAAATCTTGTGTGATCCGTGCATCACTGATAGTGTTCTATACCTCCCCATTTTGTAGTCACATTCCCATGTCAAGTCTATGCTCTTAAGACACACAGTACATTTTTCATAACTCACATGAACCGCACCATGATAAATAAACAAGTTATGAAAAACCACTTCATTTATTCTCTCAGTAAAAATGGGAAAATAGGGGATAACATTTGTCTAATAGTATATAAATTAAATTAAAGCCTCCCGTGTTAAAAGAAGTTGTACTCTATTTTTTTGAAAGAGTTCAAAACTATGGACGTAATGTGAGAAGAGAACTGTACAAATGCGATATCTGCTTTGGCTACACGACTAACGTTTGAATCGAGTTCTGTTGCTTTGGGACTCAGGGTGGGGTGTGTTTTAGGCACTATGTGGAGTATAAAGACTGTTGGTCAGGCATGGTGCTGGGAATTAACCTCAGATGTTTAGACTCATACACAGAGGTCCTGTTTCTTGGTTGGTCATTGCCCACCCGTCAGTAGACTGTACAGTATGTTTAATGGGCAAGAGAGGATATTGGATATCATCTTGGAAGTGATTTTGTGTCCCATCCTCTCCGTAAGGCTTCTTGGTTTCATGGTCACATCATTGTATTGTTTCTTGCCCGTCTCAGTGGCGGTGTGTGCGTCTTCTGGAGCCTATGCTCTGGTCACGCCACTCGCCACTGGGGAGTGTTTGGTCCAACAGACTGATAAAAGTGTGTCCATTCAGTGTGTCTCTTTAAAGCATTCCTGAAGACGGGACGTGCTCATCATTTCTTGGAGAGGAATTTCATCTTATTTCCTGTGATAAAGATAGACAATTCAAAACCGATCAAACGATCACATAGTGCTAGTGATCGGAAAGATAACATTTTAACGACTAGTGGAAAATAATCTATAATGTTTTGAATACACAAATATGAATATACAGTAGAGGAGGGGACTGTTCTTACCTAAACCTTTTAGGAACTTGTTGACTCCACGGTTCTCAATGCCTGGTAGAGAGTCCAGGTACTCTTGAGCACGAACCTCAAACAAACCTACACAAAGACAATGAAAAATTCACTCATACGCACACTCCAGAAGCAGAAAGCACAACATCCTTATCTTCACTGTATGCACTTTCATTGCCCGTCTACAATTTGTTCACATAATAATTAAAAGTATGCTTATGCCTAGTTATCCACATATTAATAAAGATAAATAAATGGCTAATCACTAAATATCACAATTCAATACAATATCACAACCTGAGTGTTTGATGAATTCTGTCCCCTTCAAAACAACAATATGGAAAGCTCAGTACAAATAATATAATAATAAAGAGATCTGAATGAAAATACATTGAGAGCCCACTAAATAAAGCCACCAAGTGGAACCATCATACATTTCACATGGCAGTCTTCTAGAAACAGCAGTGCCGCCATTTGTCACAACTGCAGCAGGCATGGGTGCGGTCGTAGTGAGCGAAGAACAGTGACACACCTTTCAGGCCTTGCCGGCGATGCTCTCTCTCCTGCACAAAGCCAGCAAACATCTGCGTCTCCATGAACACCTCCAGGAAGCGCCGAAGGCTCTTAGAGACGACAGCCTTGCGGAAGGGCTCGCGCTGGAAGGAGGAAGGGGTGGGAGAGGGGGAGGAGGAGGCCGAGGCAGAGTCGTCATCACGCTCCCCGCCACCCATGAAAAGTGAGTAATGGCCCACTATCTCCACGAAAAAGCGCACAAAGGCCTCCGACACCACAGTGCTCAAGGAGCTGGACTCTGCAGGGAGAACAAGAGCAGTGTCATACACGGCTGACATCGGTGAACTGCAAGGGTATGATAGTATTTATTTGCTTCTTTGGTAACCTACAACTTCACAATGAAAAAAGACATCAAACTAAACAAAACAAGTCAATGATTTCCCAATAAACCAAAAACTTGTACTTTTTGTCTTGGATGTAGTTACTTAAAGTTACTCATTATCTATTAACAACATCCAAGTAAAAAAGTACACGTTTTAAATGGTAGTTACTCATTAATAGAGTAATAGAATACAATCAAGAAAAAAAATAAGTTTTTGGTTTATTGTGAAATCATGGTTGATTAGCTCACCATTGGGAAGGTCTCCACCAGCCAGTTCCTTCCTCTTCTCCAGAACGTGTTCTAGAGCTGCTTGAAGTTTGTGGGGCAGGATAGAGTCCTCATCGTCCAGCTAGAGTTACAGTATACAGAACCACATTTTGATAATGAGTCTACGTTCTATATTTGTAACGTGATAGAAATGCGTCTTGGCATGTTCTTTTTTTGGGGCGAGAGAAGGTACCTGTCTGAGGAAACGGCTGTTGCCCAGGTCAACTACCAGAACCTGTGGAAAGAGAAGAAGGGAGGGGTGATGTCATTTCCTGCAAGGGTAGTAATCTCAGCTCGAGGGGCGGCATTGTTGGACAGAGGAAAAGGGTCAAGGCTCTATGGGTGAACTGTGCCATGTTCACACATAAAAGACCTCTGAAATAGGAGGTGCTCAACATTTTTAGTGTTTGCCGTGTCACACCTAAGCCAATAATAACCACCCTTTCCTTCCCTTTCACTTTAGTTTCCATTTAAATGTAACAGATGTTAAAATGACTTCCTACGGAGTAAGTTGCATAATATACAGCTATCAGAGACAGCCTAGAAACCCTGTTACAATGCACTGAAACAGTTATAAAAGCCAAACACTAAAATATTTTAAAACTATTCATCACATTATATTTAATGACACTTCATGAAAAGATTACCTGTCTTCTGCGTGTATAAAGAAAGAATTCGTTAACATCAGTAGGATATATGCATTCCTTAGTGTCTGACTCGTATCAGTGCTCCCCTGGCGTATCACTGCTCCCCGGGCGCCGCCAAAGGCAGCTCACTGCTCCGGGTTAGTGTAACTTCACTTCACTGTGTGTGTGTCACTGGGTGCTGTGTATGTCACTTCCCTGGATTGGTCAAATACAGAGGTGGAATTCGGAATGTGTGTGTGTCTACACCTCCTCTGCCGTAGAGTCACTTTCACTTTTTCACTTCGCATAGATCTTACCTCCTCAATGGGTAGCTCTTTCAGCCGAGGCAGAGAGCTGGACAGCAGGCCCACGATGAAAGGGGTGGGGGTGCACACAATGTCAATCATGGCGGGAGGAAGCACTGGAATGTAGGTGTGCTGCCAGGTGAAGGGATAGAGCAGAGCCACCACTGCGTGGCAGCACTGAGACAGCGTGCTGGAACACAATCAAAGAGAGTCCCACTGTCATCATCTAGCAATATTGGCAACCTGTTTTAAAGGGATTTTAGGGGGTTTGGTTGAAGAAAATTGCTTTTGTCTCTGCCCTGAGGTAAAATAGAACTCAGAGGTTTAAAGTGTAAGTATACTCCCCAGGTCGAGCCTAATTCCACCCACTGCATAATTTGGAAAAATACTAAATAGTGGGCAAGGGGCTGAGAGTGTATCAGACTGAGAGTCCATGTACCATTCAGTCAAATCTACATCATCATTGGCCCTGGATGATTTTAAACTTAGATGCCATTTTCAACCACTAATATTAAAATGTTTATAAAAACGGTAATTTAGTCAATATCAACCCCAATACTGATGTGTTTCGTCACCACATTTAGTGGACACCTCAGAAAACACATTTAATTGTGTACTTACACTTTATTCAAATCACTGAAGGTCTGTAATGGTCCAGTACAGTCTACCAACTGTCATGAATGTGTGTGTGTGCTTCCACCTTTTCACCACAGGGTGGCATGATGCTATAATACTACACCAGTTGCTTTACAGGAAGACAATGTAAGGTTGTTTCTCAGGGAAGTTCTAAGACTTGGTTCAAGGGGAAATACTACAGAAGTATTTTATAATCCCACTTGCCTTTTAACAGAAAAACGTGGAGTTTGATAATGGTATGATTGCTGGGATGTGGTAGCAAATGAAGTAGCCCTCTCAATGTTGACTAAATGTCTTCAGTATGTTCGAATGTCTGTTTTCATTTACGATCCTCAAAAACCATCATTATCTGAGCAGCCACAGCTCCTTTTGGTTCAGCCACTCTTCATCATCCTATTTTTGCTTAACATATCTACCCATGAAACATCTAGTTTAACAAGGAATATTCCGTATGTTAAGAGGTCAATGAACTGATGAGTTATGTTGAGTTTCAGAAGAATTCCCGAGAAGAGCAGTTTTGTGCAGTGTTGTGCAGTGTCGTGTGGTGTTGTGCAGTGTTGTGCAGTGTTATGCAGTGTTGAGCAGTGCAGTGTTATGCAGTGTTGAGCAGTGCAGTGTTGTGCAGTGTTGTGCAGCATAAAGCAGTATTGTGCAGCGTTGTGCAGCGTAGAGCAGTAATGTGCAGTGTTGAGCAGTGTTGTGCAGTGTTGTGCAGTGTTGTGCAGCGTTGTGCAGTATTGTCCAGCGTTGAGCAGTGATGTGCAGTGTTGAGCAGTGATGTGCAGTGTTGAGCAGTGTTATGCAGTGTTGTGCAGTGTTGTGCAGTGTTATGCAGTGTTGTGCAGTGTTGTGCAGTGTTGAGCAGTGATGTGCAGTGTTGTGGAGTGTTTAGCAGTGTTGAGCAGTGTTGTGCAGTGTTGTGCAGTGTTGAGCAGCTTTCTCTGACTGTCTAAGTTGTGGCTCTGTCTTTTCAAGCCTGCCTCTGGATTCCTGCAGCTTTTTCCAAAGAGAAAAGATTGTTCCCAAGGCAACCATATAACACAACAGCATTTTTTCCACAACTAACTTTCTGCAAAATTGTTCCGCAAATAGTCTTTTCCCCTTTGTTGAATTGTCATCCCCTCTCTCCCTTTCAGTCTATCTTTCACACATACCAACAGCACCCAGACAGGGGTGCAAGGCGGAATATATATGGGTTCTTCACAGTCTAATCCCTTTGTCTGGGTGAATGCACCATCTACCAGCTTGCAAGGCTCAATACCACAAAAAAACTTTGAACTGGAGCTGTCTTAAAAAGAATATGCCATGTCAAACCAAATGGCTAGCCCCAGACAATCCCCCTAACTGCCATAAATACAACACCCATGACGAGGTATTCAGCAAAGTCAGACAGTGACTCACCTCAGCTTGTCTGCCGTAAAGATGACCCTGCGCTCCAGCAAGAGGGAGGCGAAGACTCGGAGCAGGAGGCGCAGGCTCAGGGAGGAGAAGAGACACTCAAAGTCAACGTGCTCCAGGCGGGAGTCTGACGGCCGACACAGCTCAATGACCTGAACGAGGAAGGTGTGTATTAGACACTGCAGTCGGTCCCATTCATATGGTTATAATGCAGAATTAACAAAGATGGCAGAGAGTCTTGTCACGGTGAAGAGTGGGGGAAGGGAATTTGTAACACATGAAAGTACACACAATTATCTATATGTGTGTTTATGTATTGAAGACGGGGGTGTTTCCTTTGACACAAGTGTCACTGTGTAAGTTATGGGGGGGGCTCTGTGTGTCCTGACCTTTGCCACGGTAAAGAGTGAGGTAAGGAAATATAAAAAACATGAAAGTACACACAAATTGTGTGTTTATGTATTGAAGACAGGGGTGTTACCGTTGACACAGTGTCACTGTGTAAGTTACGGGGAGCTCTGTGTGTCCTGAGACGGACTAACCTCAGTGCCTGACCCGGGCAGAAAGTTCTTCACAGTGATGGTTCTCCCTGGGGCTGGGAAAGGAGCCTCCATGATGCCTCTCATGAACGGCTGCACCAAGGCGGGGGAAATGGCCCTCCTCTTCTCCACCTCATCTAGGATCTGAGAAGGACACGGCATGCACACACACACACACACACACACACACACAAGCACACACATATGCACGCACGCACATACACACATACACACACATATGCACACACATACACACACGCACACACACACACACACACACACACACACACACACACACACACACACAGACACACACATGCCCAGACACACATGCGATTAACACACTGTTCCCACAAACACAGGCGCACAGACCAAATGTACATACCCATATGGGTGCACACCAAAATTATGTTTCATTAGAGAGCCCGCTTCACTGAGAGCGACCACATGAGCTGCAGTTCCCATCTGTCTTTCAGTGGGTGAGCTCCAGTTCTTTGGGAAAGTGGGATTGAGAGAACATGGGGGTGGGGTTCTGTGGGCACGTGAGCCTTGAGTGTGGTGGAGGGAGGGGCGGGGACATGGAGGCCAGCGTACCTTAGAGAAGAGGTCAAAACATCCAAGCCGGCTCACGATGCAGTAGACTTCAGGAAGCCGCCTTCCTTTACCACTGGGCTGGAGTTTAAAAAAAAAAAAAGCACAGAAAGATTTATCATAATGCCAACTCTGTTATGGTAAATAGACTGCATTTATAAAACACTTTTCTACTCATAGAGCCCCTCAAAGCGCTATGAATGAATCAGACATTTCCCCATTCATACACTGATGGCAGAGGCTACTCTCAAAGATGCCAACCTGCACATCAGGAGCAGTTGGGGGGTTCAGTGTCTTGCTAAAGGACACTTTGACACTTGTTTGAGGAGTAGTCGAGATCGAACTAGCAACCTTCTGATTGCTTAATGACTCCTCTACCTCCTGAACCACTAACCCACTACTATGAAGACAATAGAGTGTTAAGGAGGTAGTCAAACTGCTCTCCTGACACCTGCTGTGCTGTACATGCTAACAACAGAAGAGGAAACAGGATATAAGGCTTTCCTGCCCAGATGCACCAGTGAAACAGCTGAACTACTCAGCCCAGCACTTTTACCACAGTTCTTCCTACCAATTCCCCATTCCCAAAAAACTAGCTGATAAAAAATCAAACTCACCAGCAAACGGCGGCAGTAACCAAATCTCCGACTTCCGTCCTCACCCGTCAGGACAAACGAGAAGGTCTCACTTTGAAAGGAAGAAAAGAGATTTGAGATTTAAAGGGAGGGGGGGGGGAAAAATCTTCAAACAACTGCAAGATGAACTCGTTGAAAGAAGAGAACTCTCATTAGTTCATAGTCTGAGCGATCACTCAGTTCGTACAATAAGGCCCACAAGGCTATGGTTTGAGCGAGGGGGCATATATGGGGTAGACCTGGGCAGTGTAAAGTACACAAAGACAGCTGCTGTTTTCCAGTGACATGGCTCTGCCTGTGAGTGTCAGTCTGATGAATGAGTGTGCCTGCAGGTGGTGTGAGCGATTCTTCAGCTTGACCCCAAATTCCTCAGTGTGCAACTCATCACGGTACATTATTATTACCTGTCACCTGGCCAAAGCAGCTTTCACAGTGTAGTAGCCGCATGAGACCTGGATAAACAAATCACTTTGCCTGTTGCTCGAACGCAACAGACCGTAAGTAATCGGGAATTCACTACTGAGTGAGTTTGCGAATACTCAAGCAGCACAGTGCAGATTCAATTTACCTGGGAAAGTGGTCAACGTTGACCCAATTTAAACTGTTGGTCTCACCTGGGAAAATGGTCAACGGGGATCCAATCCTTGGCATCCGGGAAACAGAACTGTGGAATGACCTTCAGCTGATCCTCAGCCTCTCTCATGAACTTAAAACTCCTCTCCAGCTGGTGAAATAAAATAAGTAGTGTGAGTCCCAAAATTGTACAACAATTTCATCACTGATAGCATATCCAGCTGGTTTCAAACTCATTAACACACATCACGAGAAACTTTCTAAAAGCAAATCATAACATTCCCAGCACTGTCTTAATCCAAGAATCACTGCTTCATATTTGCTGACTCATGCTCTTCTGATATATTGGCCTTACCTTAAGAGGGAACTGCTGAGTCACTTCAGGCAGGTATGGTGCCCCGGCCTTAGTCTTATGTAGCGCAACCACTATGAAGTACTCAAAGAGCTTCCTCTCTTGCAAGTCCATAAGGTCTCGCTCGAGGGTTCGGTATCGGCCAGTCTGCTTTAGCATAGATTGGACCGACACCAAGCGCTGGCTGTGCGCTAAAAACACAAAAGGGAAGAATGTGATGAATTATTATTATTATTATTATTATTATTATTATTATAAACACTACATTAGACTGACACTTGAGACTGTGTTCTCAGCATGTACTTTGGTGCTAGTATACTTTTGTACTTTTGATACTAAATAAGTAGCGCTAATGTAGAAAATCCTCGGAATCCCTTCTCACCTTTGAGTTTCTCCTCCGTGTCACTTTCCGACTCACTGTTCTCATCAGTCACTGCGTTGAGATCAAAGAAAGAGGCGACAATGATGTAAGTGGGAGAGAAATGCACTGAGCATGCTCCGGCTTTGTTCTACATATGTGTTTGATAAAGTGGCGTAACCTCTCTGCATTTTGGAAAGAAAAGGGCCAAAACTAACTGACCCGAAAAATGTAAACATGCTCATAAAGCTAAGTGGACACACATGGGGAACTGGTGGGTAAAATTGTCCAACTCCTTGTAGCCTGTTAGCTGTAGGTGCACCCACTGCTTGAGGGGGGAGCACTGAAGCGGACCTCATACATACACACCTCTTCCTGAGCTTGGCTCTGTGGACTGTGAGACCCTTTTCATTCTCTTCTTCCCTCTCCTCGCCTCAAAGATGCCATTGATCTTCAGCACCATCTGTGAGCGTGAGCAAAAAAACAGAACCAACTGAGCTTTAATCTCAGAGGAACTCCACTTCACCTCGCTTGGTATTTACAAACTTCCAAACCAGCACAAACACGTGAAGCCTTGACAGGCTAACTCTTTATTTATCTCTCGATGACTGTCTTCAGACATTTCCAGACAACAACCTGCTGCGCGGCAGACGGTAAATCACCGGGGTGAGTTGTGTGACGGCTTAGAGCCGGGCCCCAGTGATGGTACCTTTGGGATCTTCCTGCGTCTGCGGTTGTAAGGGTCCCCGGAGAGGCAGGGGGTGTCGTCGGGGCTGCTGGGAGTGGACGGTGGGCTGATGCGGGAAGGTGACGCGATGCCCCCGTCGCGATTGGTCTTACGCAGGTCCAGCAGTTTGAAGCTACGGCGGTCTGAGTTCTGCCTGAAGAATCCAGGCTTAGAATTCAGCTGTTGTCAGGGAGACAGAGACAGAGTAAGGGTATTGGTTTGCTTGTGGTTTTTATTACATTAAGCATTCAACTTTGACAGTGACGGCGACTGCACATCATACCACTACTGTAAGAACAAAACTTCTCGAAGTATTCATACCTTAGATGGTGTGTCTGGGATTGAGGAGGAGGGTGACACGGGTAGGGGACATTTGTTACCAAGGCAACGGCTCTCCAATTCAATATCTTCATAAGGGTTTTCTTTTGTTGGAGGATCTAAAAACAGTGAGGAGAAAATACTCACTTCATCAAACATGGCAACGGCTCTAACGTCATAAGTCAAAGCACACTCACAAGATAAAGACTCTCTGGATATTTATTGCTAATTTCCTGCATCAAAAACATTTTTTTTTAAATTTTATTCCATTTTCCAGCTACCCCTTCCAACTGTTGTGTTTTTGTTTTGCTTTTTTCAACCCCTGCCCCAGATGTTTGAGTGTTTGCCAAGGAAACTACTTGGAGGTGCCGTCATTCGCAGCCAAGTGCGGCCGGGACACGCAGCAGCTCCATCTGCCGCACCGAACCATCGACGCTAGCAGGCTATTAGGGAGTAATGGGGAGTTATAGGAAGTGGTTGGGAATCGTAGGGGGAGAGGATTCATGTCAGAAACAGCCCATCTCCCATGACGATTCATCTGCCAGATGCGACCTGTAGGAGGGGGACGTGAGGCAGGAACATTCAGTTCTTTTCCTCCAGAAGACGAGCAATCACTGCACTGCACCGCCGCTCGCATTTCACTCGTTAAAGCAACCTCAGTGTGTGTGTGTTTGTGTGTGTGTGTGTGTGTGTGTGTGTGTGTGTGTGTGTGTGTGTATGTGCGTGTGTGTGTGTGTGTGTGTGTGTGTAAAGCAACCTCAGGCACTGAAGATACTAAGCTAACAAAACAAAACTTATATTACACATCTGATTTCAACCCCACCTCAGGGACTGTTGATGACAGTTGGAGCCAGCCAGCACATGCAGATAGGTGTACCATCTACTCACAACCTCTTCAACCACTTATTCTTGTATGTTATACGTTGGTGATACAGCTGAATACATATCGAATGCATAGCATACATTGTGAAATTGTGTACGGGGCCATAACACGTTTGGTGAAGTTTTCCCATGAACTTCAAAATATATAAAGACCCTCAAATTCCTCTCACATGTGTAAGTGTACCCAAGTATTCTCTCCTCTAGTCTCAATCCTGTTTACATTATGCCATCGATAATATTCCACAGGCTGAGATCATACACCACTGAAACCAGTACATATGGTGACCAATAAGCGGACTGCCCCATACTACTCCGTGAGAAAACATCAGAGACCTCCTCAGACCAGACCTCACACAGCTCCATGGAGTCAAGTAATGAGTAGGCCAAGGCATGGGGTAGACCAAACACAAGCTGACTTTGATGAAAAAAATACACAGCAAAAGTTAAATCACCAATAACCAACCAGTTATTTTAAACTATTATGCACATTGCTGCCTCAGCTACCCTCGTCTTAACCAATGGATTTGCCCTGTTGGTTCAAACAATGTTGCCAGGCAACTGCAATTTAAAGTGGTATCGACACTAAAGTCAAATACATGGCCAATAAGACACATCCAAATGATAACAAAAAGGCACATACCACACCTAAGAACCCAGTGACATCATTTGCTTATTCATTACTTCATCTGTTTTTCACTTAGCACTCCTTGTATTGCTGTGTTATACAACAGCAAACTATTGAACCTGTCATGTGTAGTAGGTCTAGTTTGCTGGCTCCCAGTGCCAACATGTCATTTCCCTATGCCATTCCACCCAGGACTTATGTATCAAACATAATGGAGGGTGGATTACCTAGGATATCCTCGTAGACGTTCTCCTCCGATAAAGTGCGTGTAAGGGTCAGCTTGGCTTGGGCATACCAGTCCACTCGGCAGCCCTCGGTGGAAGACTGCAGCAGGTCCTCGAACTCATAAGACTTCCTACAGGCACACAAACGCAAGGGCAATAATGAAAGGGGCAGGGGGAGGAAAATGGAGGTTGGTGGATCTGCAAGGACTTACAGGAAATTGGTGATCTCAAGAGTTTGTTGTGGTAACATATTGGGACATCTGTGTGGATGCAACGTTTTTGTTTTTGGGATTTCATTAGGTTTGAGAGGCAAAGAAAACAAGCATTACATGATGTGGTGCAATGGCAGATATTGTTCAGGAAGAAAAAGAGGTGACTGGCCCCTTGGCCCTTTGGTTAAAATATCAGTGCCTCATTCATACCCTGGACTAATAAACACCGACTCTGGAATTTGTGGATGTGGACTCCGCAACCACTTTAAACAAGAGGACTAGACAACCTTAATGGTCTGAATCCTCACAGAAAGCATACTGTCTTTTCCCCCTTGCAACTGCGTACCACTACCACATATGGTATGGTATGTAACACATTCTTGAGAGAGAGAGAGAGAGTCCATCTTGGAACAATGAACATTTGTCAACGCTTCACTGTTGGGCAACACTATGGATCGGGAATAAAACAAAGAGTACCTGTTGCTGCTATCTCGGGTCCTTTCTGCCCAAGGCCTTCTGCAGACACCAGGTGGGGGGCATGTTGGCAGAGGTGGTGGGGGTATTGAAGGTAGAGGGGGAAGGTTGCGTCTGCTTTTTAGCAAACCACCAGCAGCCACCGGGGTGCCTGTCAGGGTGTGGTGCTGGAAGGTGCGTTGGGGTTTGGGTACAGGGTTGATGGATGGCGCCCCAGGCTCCGTGTAAACGTTCTCTGGGTCTCCATCCCGACCTCGACGACTCCTTGTGGACCGAACTACATCCAGTGTCCCGAAAATAGGCTCTGTCCCCTTCCTCTCTGTCTCTTCCTGCTCCTCCTTAGAAGGGGGGCAGAAATAGTTTCCGGGGAACGCTATCGGGGGCTTGCCTGGTGTCTCTTTCATGGCCTTCTCCAGTTTCTTAATGTGAGTCGAAACTGATTTTTTATCCTGGACAGTCTCCGCCATTTTACCACGAAGTCCTTTGTCTAGTACGGCTTCCCGGTCCCTAACGAATCCCTCTGGGGATATGGGCCTCGAGTCGCTCGTTTTGCCTCCATTCTCCTTGCCAGAGTCCTGCCTGCTGACGAGTCTCCTACTGTCCCGCCTCTGAATCTCTGTGCTTTTGATGTCCTTCTTCCTCACGCCGTCTGCCTCCCTCTGTCCTGGCGTTGCTGGGCACGAGCCCACGGCGGTCTCGGAACCCTTGCCCTCCCACTGGGAAATCTTGTCTCGGATGCTGGCTTTGCTTCGGACAGCCATGGGGGTTTTTGAGAGCTTGCCGCCGCCGCAGCCGGTGAGGCCGTTCTCGGCGATGTGGCTGTCGATGCTGGTGGCGCGCTTGTGGGTGAGCATGTCGTCGCCCCTGGGGCTGTTACTGCGGCTGTCCGGGGGTGTGAACCAGGCCTCGCTACCCCTGTCCCCTTCCCCGTCCCCGTCCCCGCACAGCTCTGGCCACTGGGGCACAGCAGTTGGAGCCTCCCCGAGCTTCAACCCACAGCACCGGAGCCTGTAAACACCACAAAGCACACATGATCATGATCGCTCTCTGCCCTGATTCACACATCAAGTCTCAGTGATCACATCTCTGGTTAATTACAGTGCTAGAAAAGGAGCTGTAATTAGTCATTTTTACATTTGCCGAAACATATGATTAGCTTAAATTCTGAACATACACAGATAATTGCGATTGCGATATGTCTGTGCAATGTCTGTTAGCATCTCATTCATTTCTCTCTTTGGATGAATGACAACCCCAAGCTGGAAAGTTTATAGGGCAAGAACTGTTTTTGAACTTAAGCCGAAACCTCAGTGTCAGTTAAGGATCAAGCCTCTATGCTATTTCTGGATGCCGAGGGAATTCTCTGTCAGATTTTTTTTTTCATAATCAGCTCAAACGATAAACAAATTCTTGGATGCTTCCCAGCTCATCAAACCATTGTGTTTCAACAAACAAAACGGCAGAAATGTGGGCCATGCAATGTTTCATTACGTCGCAAAATAATTTTCATTAAAAAAAAAGTCATGTAGTGCACTGGAAAAGGTTCAAAGGACACGTGGACTGCTACCCTTAAACACCCTTCCCTCACAGACTTTCAAATTGGGGTAATTTTTCAATTTCAAACCCATGGCATGTTACAAAAAAAAGAATCATGGTGGGGAAAGTTTTGAGAATCTCTTGGTTTTACGAGATCTCTCCCCCTCGGTTGAGGCTGTAGATTTTATGAAGCATGGAGCGGGGAAGAGGAAAAACTAGGTCAAACTCTTGGGCCAAGAAAAAGAGTTGAGAAGAGAGGAGGAAAAGCGGACAAGGGATTTGGAAAGAGCCGTTTTGATGGTGTCTTCTTCCTAGTAGGAGGGAATAGCCTGTTTAGATAAAGAAGGGGACTGAAAAATGTAAAGCGGGAGCTGTGACAGCCGCTTAAAGAGGGAACAGCAAGTACTTTATACCGGCTGAACAGACAGTGAACAGGCAAACAAAATGTTGAAACATTTAAACTTATCAGGGAGATACACTAGATAAAAAAAGATGAAAGGATCTTTTTTATGGCTCACAGTATACGTTTGCTTAGGATTTGAACAGCCAGTCTCAGTGTGTGTGAGGGGCAAATAGGGAGATATTTAATGAGTAGGGAACTGCTCCAAGAGCCCCCTTCATCAAATATATTGCCCCCGCTAATTTTCTACCCAGCATTCCATACTAACCAAGTCATGCCATAATTTAGTTAATGGTGAACATCAGTTTCAGTTCATTAGTGTTCATAATTTATTTAAAAATAAATAAAAGGGGTTTCCCAGGTAAGAAATGTACAGAGTTTGTGTGTGTGTGTGTGTGTGTGTTTGTGTGTGTGTGTGTGTGTGTGTGTGTTGTGTGTGTGTTTGTGTGTGTGTGTGCGTGCGTGTGTGTGTGCGTGTGCCGGTGTGTGTGTGTTTGTGTGTGTTTGCATGTCTGCAGAGAGGGGGGAAGAGAGAGAGTGGTGGACACATGGTGAGTGTTTATGGTCGAATGGACATTCCTGCAGAGTGGTCAGCTGTGGCTGCTGTTGCAGGAGGTGATTAGCAGGTATAATGGATAATAATTGACAGCACAGCTCTCATTAACTAAACCATCCAGCGTGCTTGCGGGCAAACAAGAGAAACGGAGGTATCGGTGAAAGTTAAGTTCCATACCCGTTGTAAGATTGGTAAATGCAGTTCTCAGTGTTCGTGCAGAGCAGAAGAGCCCTCCCACCAGTCATCATGCTAGCAGCTGGCATCCTGCAACCACAGAGAAACAAAATCAGTCGAACAATATACAAACCATATAATGGAGCACAGGCACAGCACAACAGAATCTTCCTGAACAGACAACAATACGTTGGCGATATATTGGGAAATGGACAGTAAATTGATCAATAGACTGAATTAACCACCACAGAACAACTACAGTGAGTCTTATGTAAGTGTCTTGTTTTTATTCAAACCAAATGTGCTGTGTTGTGTTTCAAAATGTCCCTTCCCTCATAAATTCAGCATCTTATGCTTGTGCATTCAAACGTGAAATCAAACACACAGAAGATTTCTTTTATGGTCCTTGATATTGACATTCAGGGGGCAAAGTACTGGACATTCCCAATGTAATGCAATTAGGGCATGTCAGCAGCATTCCAACACAACATTCCAACACAACAAGAGGGCATTCTGTTTTACTTGTAAGTGAGGATGTTGACATGCCCTCTGATGTTAGCCATGAGTGATGTGTTGCCAACATCTGTTTGTTTCAATGCTGGCTCCATAAGTTCCTCATTTCCAAGCCAAGCTGATCATTTCAAGGAAGCCCTTACAAGCAGGCTTCCTACTAAGTCGGAGAGGGTCGGTTCTGGCTACAGTGTGAAAAAGAGATTGTGATTGATTGTCCAGTATTAATAATAGCCATTCTCATGTTAATTCATTTCTTAAAGTTGTAATTGCTGAACAGTTATTCAACCTCACTGTTGAAAGGACATGACTAACACAGCATCCACTTACGAATCTGTGTAACTTTACCTTCCAGGCGTCATAACAAGGAAGCATGACATCATCCGTAGGCTTACGAGGAGGACAGAACCATATGGTACACACTGGTCATCAAAATGAACTTTTATTTGTCACATACAATTGCAGGAAGTACAATATGCAGTGAAATGCTTAATCGCCTGACTCCAACGACTGTGCATTTACACATAGAAATATGTAAAATAGACCACAGGTAAGTCAAAATAGAACTCTGCTATGGTTTTACTATGAACCACATGTTTCCTCGAGATGGTGGGCAACAGGCTTTGAGCGGAGACATTATGAGGAAGGAGACAAATCACTTATGGGAAAATTCATGGGGTAAATAGGAGGGAATCCATAACACTAAACATGGCGGATTTGTAACTGGAAGTCCTGCCCTGTATTATCAAGAGCCAATCACATTGTTGGAAATGACATATCTTAAATTTCGCCTGCCTTGCACATTCTGTTTATTTCCACTGTTGCCATAGCAATAGCCTAGCCACAAAATGTGATGCATTTGCAGTGAGCAAGTCAATCCTAGTTTAGCCTAATTTGAGCGGTTAGGGAAACAAGGTCAAATTGTCAATGTCAGATTTAAACACATATTGTGTGATGTACTTTTAATGTCTGTTTGGCCATCCTATGTGGAGTTATGTGGATCTCTCCCCAATATTTTAGATAGGAGCCTGATCTTTCCCCATTCATTTAGATAGGAGCCTGATCTTTCCCCATTCATTTAGATATGAGCCTGATCTTGTTTGCCCAAAATAGCTGCACGGAGATGTCACCAAGATGGCTGCTGAGTGGCAAGGCTTGCCCATAAGGACTTTGCTTTGAGGTTGCATCACCTTCACCCAACAAGCAACATGGCGAATTAGGAAAGAGAATTGCTGAGATCCTTTTGATCACTGCACAACATAGACTACGATCAACTTTGGAATCATCCCAGTACACCCCTTTTCACCAAGGACAGGTAACATTAACTGGGCATATATAACTAGCATAGTTTAATTGTACACAGGGCAAAGCATCAGACTGTGTGCCTTTCATCAGTGGTCATGTACTGATTTGTACATGGAATTTTATTGTTGCAGTATTTTTCTTCATGGTAAGGTTATTTAGGTTGCTGGCTTCGCCACACCGTTAAATTGATGTTAGTTATGCTTTACACAGACACGGGGTCTTGCTTGCGAATACCATCATCCAACATGGATCGCATTGCCTACACATACCTTGAATTGGCCTCAAACATAGCTACACACGCAAAGAGGGAACTCAAAGCTCTCGCTTCACATATTCCTTTATTCCTAAGCCGTGTGATCATGCCTGCACATACATGCATACAAAACATACAAAGGCAGAATAAAGGAACATACACCCATTCTTTTTTCCACACACCTGACATGCACGCACGCACGCACACACTCACCCTCTCTCTCTCTCTCTCTCGCTCACACACCTATCTCATACGAAGGTAGAACATACGAAGGCAGAACAAAGGAACATACACCCATCCTTTCTTCCGCACACCTGACATGCACACACACTCACCCTCTCTCTCTCTCTCTTGCTCACACACCTATCTTATCTGGTGAGATCACCAACATGTTATTGGGCGCTATTGTTAGGATAGTACCAACAGTATCTTAGTGGCCCTTGTGAGGAAAGCATTACCATTTATGCACAATTGCGTCCACATTTATTTGGTGGCCGTCCATTGTACCATTGTACCATTGTACTGACATTATTTTGATACCCCTGCGTGAGGACAAATAATATACTGCCATTAATTGGTGCCATCCGTGTGTGGATGTAAAGGGCTGCTTTTTAAGTCTCCCTGTCCTGTTTACAATGTAGATAACCATTGAGATCAAGCTGTGTGACTTTACTGGGAGTTTTGTTAGCTGTTGATTTTGACGATGAGTAATCTCTGGCACAACTAATAATCCCACTGATGCTGTTGGCTTTGAAATTTGGCTGTTTGTGTTTATTTAAAGCCAAAAGGAATACTGCATCCTTTTGGCATGCGGTGACCTGAACTTTGATATGTTATAAGGGCCAGCGCCATGCCACTG
This sequence comes from Sprattus sprattus, assembly GCF_963457725.1. Classification (NCBI taxonomy): domain Eukaryota; kingdom Metazoa; phylum Chordata; class Actinopteri; order Clupeiformes; family Clupeidae; genus Sprattus; species Sprattus sprattus. Next base: position 10,550,128 of record NC_137926.1, on the reverse strand, counting down.
AAGATCAGTGATTTGGGGTTTGGAAAGACATTCCTGACTCTGAAATAAGTCATAGCAGAAGGTATAATTCTAGATAGACATTATGCATCTGAACATGAAGTGGGCCTTACATCTCTCTTTCTGTCTCTCTCCCAGAGAGAACCCTTGGGAGTGGGAGGTTTGCGTCAGTGCATCACTGGCCTGCAGGCCCAAATGATTTTCAGCTGTGTGTGTGTGTGTGTGTGTGTGTGTGTGAGAGATGTGTGCGTGTGTGTGTTGTGTGTGTGTGTGTGTGTGACTGTGTGTGAGATGTGTGTGTGTGTGTGTGTGTGTGTGTGTGTGTGAGAGAGATGTGTGTGTGTGGTGGGGGGGTCACATGTTTGAGCAGAAACAGCCACCCCCTCCTTCTTCTTTTTCCTCTCTCTCTCTCTCTCTCTCTCTCTCTCTCTCTCTCTCTCTCTCTCTCTCACTCACGCCACTGCAACTGAAAAGGGAGAGGGAAAAAAGGAACCAAAATCCAAAGCGGAGAGTGGAGCTGAAGAATGTATGCTGCCTTCGGGAAAAAAAGTGAAGTGTAGCTTTACATTTCTTTACATTTCTCGGTCAAGGTTGAGGCTGGACTGGGCTGGAAGACAGGGCGAAGAAAAATGGGAAGGGAGCTTGAGGGAAAGGGAATATTTAGGATAATAATAAAGGTATACCATTACATTGTGATAGAGTGGGGAACTGGACCTTCACATGGTAAAGTTTCTGGGAAAGTATGGAGGCTAAATGTCTCGCATTCCAGTGAAAAAAAAAAAGTTACTTCTCTGTGAGCTAGCTAGACTATAGCCAAAGCATTAGGTTATAGTTCTTGGTATTTGCCTCTGTTTACATGCACATCACTGGACTAGGTACTTCTCCTTTAAAGTGTTTAATCACATTATATACACTAACGGCTGTCTTTTCCAATAACAGTGCTGCCCCACTCAGTGTAGCACCATGCCGTAGCATTGGATTTGGCACTTAAAGGCTCCAGAGTGGCTGGACAACCGTTGCTCTACCCAGGGGCTGGGACTCAGATCTCTGAATAAAAGAGTGTGTGTATGTGAAAGGCAGTTAATCTATCTCTGTAAATCTGACAGGCCGCCTCGTTTTATTGCCCCGGGGCAGTGGGGGAGCTTCTTTTGGGGAGTACACGGAGCTGTGAGTCAGTCTTTGTTTGGCCGTTCGCTATTGTTCGACCTGACCCTTGTAAGGGATGCCAGTGGCCGCAGTGATGGCTCGAAGGGAAGCCATCTGCTTTGGCCAATAAAAACATTATGGGGAATGGTGACCCCCTGTGACCTTTACCTGCCACACCCCTTGACCTCTCATTTCTGATTGCTGATTGGTGTGACAGGCCTAGCTTGCAGAACTTTGGGGAAGTACAATGTTCTACCCAAGACTGGTGGATTTACAAACTAAGAGGTGCAAGAAACCACATAAACGTCTGGGGTATGTGGATCCAAGAGAAGTTTGCAAAACAACAACCCTTGTCTCTTAAATTGACCACTGCCTGCCAAAAAGTTTAAGAATTATAACATGAGTGGGACAAACTGACTTTTAAGGGACTTATGGGAATCAATCTTAGCAAAGTTAGTACATCTTAGCAAAGTTAGTACATCTTAGCAAAGTTAGTAATACTTGCAAGCATGGTCTGCATTTTTCCTACAGCATATCCACCTGCATCGACTAAACTCAGAGTGTCCTGGTTTTGGTGGTTTCAAAGACCCTGAGACTCAAATAGGTCACATTCAGCGCCACTGCCAAGCTGAAACAGAGTTGTGGCTATGAAATGGGCCTACAACCTAAACAAAGTATGAGCTAAAAAAAAAAAAAAAAAGCTCACCCCTCAAGAAAAATCTGGGTGATGGAACAAAGGACGAGGGCTGTCTCTCCATATCTCCAGAGACCCAACACTCTGGCCAACCTCTCTGAGATGAGTCCTAAAGTTTGTGTTTGTGATCAGAGTCAGTCAGAGGGTGTAGTGGCTGAGGCTGAGGGGATGGGATAGCCGTGTGGGTCAGAGCCAGGGCATCAGGCTTCATCAGTTGCGTAACTAACCGCTCTAAACAGGAGATGACTATCGGCAGACCGTCACCGGGATCTGGACACAACAAGAGTTACGTAAAGACGAAGAAGCTGTAAAGCCAGAGAAGTAAAGAGGAGGGAGTGATTGCATTTACGAGGCCTACAGCACCATCTGATAACTCTGTAAATACGTAAATCGGAACATGTTTATATGTATGTCTACTTTAAATCTCTCTTCCAGCATGGCTGCTTATGGATGAAGGGGGTTCGCCTGACTGGTATCTGTGCATTTTTCTGTCTTGCGTGTCTCCTTTTGTGTACTTGTGTGTGTGTGTGTGTGTGTGTGTGTGTGTGTGTGTGTGTGTGTGTGTGTGTGTATGTGAGAGAGAGAGAAAGAGAGAATGTGTGTTTGTGTACGTGTGTGTTTGTGTGCGTGTGTGTATATGTGTGTGTGTGTGTGTGAGCGTGAGCGCTTCAGAGAGGACAAGCAGTGTGTGAGCGAGTGGAAAAGAGAGACCCAGGCCATCTGCAAGCTGGCCGTAAATCCCCAGACGCACAAAGAGCTCTAGACTCGCTCGCTCCCCCCCCCCCCCCCCCCCCCCCCGACCCACACAAATCACCGGCCTGCACCTCACACGCCTTCGCAAGCGCAGCCAAGCCGTGATGCCTCTGCTGCTCAGGACAGCTCCACACATGGGATCCCAACAACGCAGAGATTCTGAAGGTCAGCGAGACAGCCCTTCCTGCTTCAGAGAGAGTTGAGCGTAACTGGCCCACACCTTATCTGCCAGTGTGTGAGAGACTGTGTTAACTTTGTGGAAAGAGTCAAATAATTCATGGTATGCAATCTATGCATTCAGACCACTGCTATTTGACTGGCTGTTTGTCAGATAAGAAAAAGTCTGTTTGACCAGCTGCAGTCATTAGGGTTCCCTCAGTGCTATAGTTATTCATTCTTAACCTCATTCAATCCCCAGCCTCACTGGTTGTCTTTTGCAGAGCAGAACTCTTATATCGTCTTCTCCTCCTTAGAGAATTTAATTGAATTGGATTTTGTTCAAAACCAGCACATTTTAGATCTTGATTGACGACATGTACCTGACATAGTTTTACCACTATACAATCAGGACAGCTCTCCAATCTCTTGAATAAATGCTATTTTGAGTGGGTGGGTTTGAGAAAGAAAGTCAGCCTTGTTAGTCACACTGTATACTGTATATATATATACATATATAATGTATATGAAATATATATCAGTATTTCTTGACTTAGACAGGCACTGAGCACATCTGATCCCACGAGTCTACCTTATACCCATCATCATTTATAAGCATGAGTCATTACTTTTATGGGAATCCTTGATCCTTGATTATGAGTTTGGATACAACAGAATAAAACATACCCATTTGGGTTTTAAGTTATGAGGACTATGGGGGATAATCATAGTGAGATAAATGACTGTCACTGAAAGCATGGGCTGACAGATGGGATTACATTGCTGTCAGCACACAGGCATTAAAGTAAACAGCCAGGTTTCCAGTGTGGAGCCGATAGCAGTAGAGTCAACAGGATGTAGTTTGTATCATCTAAGAGCACTGTCACTAAGTTGTATTGTTTGAGCGTATGGACTCAATTTGGCCAACAGGTACTCAGAGGAGGGAATAGAGAAGTATCAGGTGTCCAGTAAGGTGTTGTCATTTGGCGTTATGCTAGCGGGGGTGTGGAGAACCTTGCCACTGTGGCTGGGGGGTTAAAGCTCTGATGTTTTGCATGTTTGGGAGTTGGGATGGTTTAGTCGGTGCTGAGTGGAGCTGGTCTACTCCCCTCCACTGCTCCACAGCCCAAGAGGCCTGCCGCTCCTCACAGCTGCTTCTCATAAAGATCTCATCCTCCTGCCGTCGGGCCCCGGAGGAAAACGACTAGCAGCATGACATCATGCTCGCTCTCTCGCTCTCTCTCTCGTGCGCCGCTCCGTTCTTTCTCTCTCTTTCTTCCTCCAATGCACTTTTTTTTGCCTTTAGAACCAGTGGAACTCCGCCATTTTCACATTTCACAAAAGGACACATCAGTAGTAGCCTTATGCCTGAATGTTAAGTGACGGACCCTCGACCAACAGAGTTACTGTCCTGTTAGCCTTCCGCAGGCAACCATTGAAGCCTCCACTGAGTTCTAGTCACTGGTCATTCACACGTCACTTCGCTCTTGCTTGTAGATATAAAAAGAGTTTGATTACAAAATCCAAGTGGACAAATGGCAGCGTGTATACTAGTGCCTAAGTTTAGGCGTGTATTTAGAAGACTCATGACCTCCGTTAGGCGAGAGAATTCAGTGGTGTCTCTGACAACCCTGTAGTCCATTATTTTCCTTGCCAGAGGTCTCCAGCCCGTGTAAGCCCAGTTGATGTGAGCGACTCCAGCCTGTAAGCCCAGTCGATGTGGTTTGTTTCAACACACGGCACAGGCCTCGCCTGCAATCAATTTAACGCACCGTTTCACATTTAGCAAGCCCTCCATGGTGGAGCAGAACAGCCGGCCCCTTTTCTCTACTACCCCCCCCCCCCCCCCTTCTCCATTCCGCACTGTTTGGGAAGAGTTGGATGGCGTGCTTTATGTTATGGGGTGCCAAGTGGGTTGAAGAAAGCGCTGGAACGCAAGTTTGGGGTATGGGGAAGGTTTCCCCCCCCCCCCCCCCTGCTCCAGCACTCGGCCCCATCCCTGCTGCTTCGGCTACACTTGCTCCTCCAAGTCTTTGTGAGAGGCAAAGTCGACTTTTTTTTTTCTTGGGCCGGTAGCGGTCTGGTGCCAAACACCACATCACGTGACGTGTGAGGTGATGGGTAGGGATTGCGGTGGCTGACATGCCGAAGCTGCCTTGACCTGGTTCACTTCAACAGAGATTCATCTCCCCGGGCAGGCAAGGGGGGAGCAGGGTGGGGGGGGGGGGGGGGGGGGTGTAGCTGAAGAGGGTGATGGGATGGGATGAGGAGGTTGGGGGTTGAAGGTGAGAGAGAGAGAGAGAGAGAGGTGATGGCTGTTTGAGAGAAAGAGAGAAACAGAAATAAGGAGAGAGAGGGGTGAGGAAGGGAATGGTGGGAGAGAGAGAGAGAGAGAGAGTTGGTGGCTGAGAGAAAGAGAGAGAAACAGAAAGAATGAGAGAGAGGGGTGAGGAAGGGGATGGTGGGGGTGTGTGGTGGGGGGAGTGTAGCTGAAGAGGGTGATGGGATGGGATGAGGAGGTTGGGGGTTGAAGGTGAGAGAGAGAGAGAGAGGTGGTGGCTGAGAGAAAGAGAGAGAAACAGAAAGAAGGAGAGAGTGGGGTGAGGAAGGGGATGGTGGGGGAGTGTGCAAATAAACAGTGGAATTTTATCTCTCCCTTCAACAGAGTCAGTGCTTCTCGGCTTGCCTGTCCTGTCCGGGGCCCCCGGCTTTTTTCCCAAGCAGATCCCGTAGCGTGGCCCTGGCCGGGAGCCAAGTGGTAGGGCCATGTGTGCAGTGGACCTGACCCCCTTCTCTTTTTTTTCAGCTTCCCGTCTCTCTCTCTTTCTCTCTGGCTGCATCTTTTAAACCATGGGATGCTTGCTTGTGCCTCCTTACTCTATATAGTAAACATCCCTATCAGACAGCCCATGGGAACCCTGTCTGTTCACAACCACACATACACACACACACAAGCATGCACACAAACATTCCTGCAAACACACAAACACACACTGTGGCTGCCCCGTTGCCAATCGTACAGCCATGGGCCTTGACCCTGGGTGGGGGGTGCTCAGCTCGCCAGGCTGTTGTGCAGGGATCCTGCTGCTCCACCTCCTCTCCGCCATTGTTCACTGGTTGGGAAAGGATGGGCCGCAGACAGCAATGAAACTGGGTTAGCCGCAAGAATGAGACAGGAACTAGAGGATACCACAAACAATTAATTTTGCAAACAAGTGTGTCTGTGTTTGTGTGTGTGTGCACATTGTTCTTTCGCGCTTTGTTTCTGTCTTTCTTATCAATCGCCTCTAAAAATAACTACCGGCTTATATTGTCGTGTCATGAATTGTGAGTGTCACGTTTCTTGTTATTGTGGTCTGTATATACAACTGTAAGCCCTCCTAGAAGTGGGTGTCTGCCTCGAGAGAGAGAGAGAGAGAGAGAGAGAGAGAGAGAGAGAGAGAGAGAGAGAGAGAGAGAGAGAGAGAGAGAGAGAGAAACCATAATGATAATGGACCAAGTATTGTTTTGCATGGGGAACAACTGCTGCCTGATTATAACGGGAGAGGATTCCTAAGCAAAGGCGGTCGCCAGGCAGGTTGTAATTAGGGTGCCGAAGAAGGACCACACGACTACCCGCTTGACAACACCGTGAGCTGCCAAGACCATGAAGACCAAACAGCACGATGCAAAACAGTCATTTTCTTGTTTATCCCTCATACTTTGGTTGAAGCAGACAGACAGACAGACAGACAGACAGACAGACCGGCCAGAGATGGTGATGGCAGGGTGTGGGTGCTTTCCTGCCCACCTCCTGCCCCCTCTGGCATGGATCATATGCTGCCAGCCACCCTGTCAACTCTGTCTAAAGCTGGCAACTAAGGATGGAAACTAATGTCTAAAGCATGCTCAGACGGAGGTGGAGGAAGATGAAGAGGAAGAGTTCTAAAGACTGAATGAAAACTGTTCCGTTTTTGTTCTCCAGTCAAACCCTGTACAAATCGAACAAGGCCATGGGGATGGCAAGAGATGCTCATCTCCAAGAACAAGCTATCTTGCCTAATGCTTGACTAATAGATTAATATTTAGTTAACAAAACAGAATGTCAACGGTTGCAACTTTGTAACAATTATCTTAACTGTCAATATGCATGCATTGATAACAGCTGTTGAAAAGTTCATGGCTGTGTATTGGGGATGTTTCAGGGGCGCTGAAGATGTAGTCATATTCTAATTCTTTTGGTGCTAGCCTTACGTGTCCAATAGCAACATATCAAAAAAGGCAGAGAAAACAAGCATCAGAGTGTTTTGAGCACATGGGTTACTTTGATTCCGGTCCAGGCACCCTTTTTCTGAGGTCATGAGAACACACATTTACAAATAATGCAATGTGATTATCTCAACTTGAGGAACAAAACACACAAAAACAAGTCTGCCAAAACTGTGAGTCACAGGGAAGAGAAGCGAGGAGAAGAGAAAAGAAGAGGGGACAATAAAAGAAAGAGTGGAGAAGAGAAGAGAATGTGTCTAGGAGCTAGCAAAAATAATCCTCATTCCCCCATCTGGAGGGTATGATCACATTTCAGCAGCTCTCCACTGACGGGGCAGGGCTTGTTTCTTACCTTCCCAAGAAAGCCCTGATACCCCCCTCTGTTCTGCTCAGATTGACTCCTACGCTGCAGCCAACTCATCCCAGTCTGCAACCAATTAGCCCTCTGGCTGTGAGGGCTTTGCGCAGCACACCAGCTAATCGAAAGCTGCTCTCTGACTCAAACTGGCGCAAGAAGCCATTTTCATTTAGCATGATGCTAGCACGAGGGGTAGTGCCTCAACTGTTCCAAGCTGCTGATCAAGCAGGACAATGGAGACTTAAGCCAACTACTTTAGGTTAAGCATGCCATTGAATTTGGTGCAGTTAAGACCACTTTCTCCACTAGGTCTTTTTTTTCAACAGATGGCTTTTTGAGAGGGTAAGCTGAGCTAGTCAAGAGCCCACAGGCCTAGAAGATTATGTTGTACAAAGGGCCATGTACCATACTATTCTTTTTCTTCTGTTCTCCTCTCTTTTCTTCTTCGTCAAGAGACTGCGGGTGTGGGTTGTTCAGTGTATTTCCGTTGCTTTAGTAACACCAAGCCACATCATACTATGACACGTTACACTTTCTGGGGGTGGGGGGGGTTGTAGTCCAGGGTATACGCAGGTTTACGGAGTATACCCACTTATTTTTCAGTCAGCATTGAGTATACTCACTTCTCAAAACAGGGCGTTTATCCTGTGCTGTATGGGCGGCAAAAAAAAATTAAGAGTATACCCACTTCTCCAGGGACCACTACACCACTGCTGTTCCCTCCTCTATTAGGCTGAGGGGATGACAGGTCTGCTCAGCAGTTCAGTGGCCATGGCAAGAGATGAAAGGAGAGGGTGACAGAAGGCTTGAGAGCTCTCCAGAGTCGGCCATGTATTTCTCTATCAAGGCACGTTTCTACTATTTGTGTTGAGCCATGTTGAGTGCACTGTGTGTTTTACTTACTTGTTTTGACAAACTTATTGACAATATTTGGTGTCAGCCAAACTAAAGATATATAGTTTGTACTGGCAAAATATATTGGTATTTGACTGGCTATTATAGCACATGCTTAATGACGTTTGGCTAGCCAACAGTTGCGATATTTGGTGTCAGCCAAACTAAACAAAGTGGCAAAATCTCTAGGCCTACTCATTTCTTCTACCTCCAGTGGACAGCAGAATTCAATTTCTTCTTCTAAGACTTTTTTTCTGTACTGTAAATCACTTCGGCCAACATCAGATTATAGTGGATGTTTACCTTCTGTTTGCCTAGGATTTGTAGAGTGGGGCACCTGTCCTGGATTACAGACAATACCTTTAAAAAGGCATAACCACACACACACACACACACACACACACACACATACTTCTCTGTCCTAAGGTTAGGTTTTAAGTGCTGTATGCGCTGACTGTATAATCATTATGATCTGTATGAATTATTATGTATCTGTCACTGCTAATTCTTGCCTGCAGCTGATGATTAAATAAACCGAGAGAAAAACAAACCCATTCTTTAAATCCTGCTTCTGCTGATGCTTCATTTCTGGGCAAGCTGGGAGAGTGCAGTCGCTATTATTCCGAGGTTTTTCTCAATATCAGCAAGTTAGATCCAGAGGGGAAGCACACAGCAGGAAGTTCTTGGCATTGATATCAGGACCAGTAAAGGCACTCCTGGTCAGAGTTTAGTATCAGGAACATAGCTCACACCTACTTATTTGTCTTCTGTCACAAAGGAAAGGAATTATTAGAGGTCTACAGGGACATTGTGTGCATAACTCAGGAAGGGCCCCAGCTCCAGGGCCTAAAGGCGCTGAATGTTTTCCTCCGCGTCCGGTTTTGGAAGGTCCGTTTATCACTGCTCCGGGTTAGTGTAACTTCACTTCACTGTGTGTGTTCACTGGGTGTTGTGTGTGTCACTACCTTGGATGGGTCAAATGCAGAGGTGGAATTCAGAGTGTGTGTGTCTACACCACCTCTGCCATAGAGGCACTTTCACTTTCCAGTTCCTTTCACATAAGCATCTGCGGCTCTTTTAAGCACTAAGGTGCATCGAAATTGTTCCCTTTTATAGATTGCTTCTATAACTGTTTGCTAAAAAGCACTGTCCCTGAAAACTGCATGTGCTGAGAATTAGACCTACTGGTTTGGGAGCCGCAGTGTCGACTTCAAGGTCTCCCTCCACAGCCATCCACACACACACGCACACACGCGCACACACACACACACACACACACACACACACACACACACACACACACACACACACACACACACACATACACACACACTGTATATCATCACAACATAATTTTAATGATGGACATTTAGCTGTGGACGTTCCCCTCCAGAGCATGTGTAATTCTGCTCCCATGAGTTTGCACACTGCAAAAATGCTTTTCTAACCTAGTGTTATTACTCTTATATTGAGATGAAAAAATCTAGTTGGTCTTGTTTCTAGCTAAATTGTACTTACCTAGTGCTTTCTTGGTAAGGTTATTTTTGCCTATTTCAAGCAAATATTACTTATTTTAAGAAATCTTAACAAGCCAAATTTGCTTAACGCACTGGCAGCCAAATTTGCTTGTTTTAAGCAAAATCTTGCAGTGCACCTCTTGCCCCCAGCCTTTAGAAATGACTCTGTGCCAAATCTAGAGTTACTCTTCCTGTTTGCACTCCTGCTCCTGCGGTTCCGCCTGAGAATTCCCATCAGTGCTCACGATCCCGTCCCCACACGCCTGTGCAGAATGGGATTTTTTATAATTCCCCCAGCTACTCCCAGAGGAGCCCAGCGAGGCGAGAGCTTGGGAAAAAGCTCACTTCCGGAGTCAGAGATCCAGGGAGCAACAGGCGGTCTTCTCCTGCTGCTAGCCTCCCAAAGAAGTTACTCTCAACACCAATATTTTTCAGATTAAAAGTGAACTGTAGAACTCACTGAACCGGCGAGGGCAATAGAATGATAATTCTCTAGTCCCATACTGTCTCAATTCTATGCCCTAAGGTTGAAATAAATGCTCACAAGGCAATTAGAAACACTAACTACACCTCTGCTGTCTAGAGCCATCATCATTATGTTATTATACCCAAGACGGGTAGACAGAATTCTCATTCCATTCTTGTCCATAATTGCCAGCCAGCATCGCACCTTTGCAAGTTCTGATTTGACAGGATATGATTATGGATATTTCCCCTGTGTTTAGAGATGAAATGGTTAGCATTGCATCTGCTGGAATTAATTTCAACTATTTGAGGGCATTTTTATGAAAGACTGTGGTTCCATTTTAATGGAAACTAGATGCAACACGAGGGAGGTTTTGCATGCTGAAACAAACTGCCTATGGTACAACCACAGTTCTGTGGTCCACACAGACATGGCACCGTGAGGCCAGCAGATATGACCAGTGGGACAGGCCAGACTGGACAGTGCACACAGCCAGCCACATGTATGACAAAGAGCACGACATGCTGAGCAAATATCCCAGCAGAACGTCCTTCCCCACAGCACTGTCAGACCAAAGCACTTAAAAAGACAGCAGTGTGCACCTCTCTGTGGCAAGTGTAGCACTCAAGCATGTAGATGAGATGGTCTGATGACACCAGACTGTTGACTGTGACTGGTGACTGTTTACAACACAATCACTGTTCTAGGAGCAGTCCCAGTCAACTCTTCCCAACCATGGTGCCTTCGTCTCAAAGTGGAGCATGAAACAGTCTCTGCCGCCTTAAGTTACAAACCAACTTCTCCACAAAAGAATTTGCTGCTACTGCCTGACCTGCCTGAAGAAAGACTTGGCAAGACCAACAGCTTGCAAGCACCGACGTTCAAAGTGAAAGGGCTGATGTCAATGGGGGCAAAGAGTGTGTGTGTGTGTGTGTGTGTGTGTGTGTGTGCGTGAGAGAGAGAGAGAGAAGAGAGAGAGTGGTGAAATCCACATCTGTGGTCTGCTCCCTAACCCAGCACACAAAGCGCCAGAGCTCACGGAATCCTGGGCAACAAGAATTCCCTCACGCTAGCAGGGTGCATTCTGATGCTGTCTCCATGGAAACTGCGGCGGCCTCGACCATGTGTGGAAGGCCGGAGTCTGCAATGGCTGCTAAGTGCCCCTAGGGGAGGTCTCAGTCAAAAGGGACCCCACTGCTGTGAGCCAGTGGGGGTCACCGTCCACACAGGACCTGCTGTCACTGACTTATCCCAAGGCCTCTCACAACCTCAAGACATGAGCAGCATGCATTTGCATCTGACTCTACTGTTAATGCACAACAATGAAGAGAGAGGAAAGAAGGGACAGATGTTGCCATTCTACACACACACACACACACACACACACACACACACACATTGGAAGCCAAGGGTTTCTGTGAATCTGTTGAAAGTACGTACATTTTGTATTCATCTTTGTGAATAATGAAACCATTCTATGTATTGGTTTGGTGAAAATCCCAGCCGTTCACAAAGTTGTACTTCAGTGCATAGCAGTCATACACTTTGAGCAGATCACTTAAAAGGAGACCAAAAAACAGCTAATCCCATCAAACAGGCCTGCTGTCGTCTGATAACAGTCTAAAAGAGACCCACGCATTGGAGCAGATAACTCACTACAGAACTAAATGGCCACAACTCCTGAAGACTATGGCTGTATCAGAACAACTCACAAGACGACACTTCTGTCATGTTAGCCTTATTCCCAACAGCTATCTATACTTTACCCCCTCACAACATACTTTGGAACCACCAGATACTTCCTGAAAAGTACTGTACTGAATATCAGCCCTGGCATCTCTTGGGACTTATAGCTGGTGGAAAAATACTGGCAAATATTAGAGAATGCAAGGGAGCAGAATTTGTCAACTTTACACCATACTTTCATATTAAGTGACATAAGTGGGTCAGTCATTCAGGATCAAACCGCTTTCAGTGATTCATCAAAAATCTTTCCGAGCACTAATCAGGTTCTCGGCCAAGTGCTTCTCAGAAACTGTTTTATCTCCAGAACTTTGGAGAGATGGCTAATAGTATGCCGTATCAATTGATAAACTGATGTTCTTCTGACTTGAATAAAAAGTACCCTCACCAATCAGTCATCGCGCTGCGAAACCATGTGTTACGGGTCCACATCACCATATATTTTATGACATCGCTGTTACAAGAAAAACTCTCTACATCCATCAACACTTCATACATTGCGAGTGAAACCTTAACCTCTAATGGAAGTTCACTGGATGGGAATCTCAGATGATATATTTGTTTGGAGAAGCCTATGGTGAAATGTGAGAGGCTGGACCCCCTGCCCGGGTTTGCAGAATCTTGGCTGCAAGGTCTGTTACAAATTGCAATACATTTCACTTGACTTCCCGGAAAAGTTCTGTCGTGACTGCACTCTTTCTAACAAGCATGTGTTTTTCGCACTGAAGACTAATTATGTTTTTTCCCTGGGGATTCACATTCCCATAATGCATCCAGACATATTTTGGCAATCCTCTCGTTGACGTAACATTTATTTTGCATTGGTATGGCTCATGGACTTCACAAGCTTTGTACTGTGACCCATCACCTTGAGTTTAACAGTTCATACGTCCTTTTAGACCTCCTCACACCGACTATCCCACAACCCTGTTTTTTGTTCTCCCTACTTGTCCACACACAGTGTATATGCGACCCATTAAGTTTCAATGAAGAGGAGCCATTGTTCCGTTTGTAGAAATGGCTCACCTCACTCATCCAATTACCCACTTTTCTCCTTTTTCTCTGAGGCATAACTAGAATCTGGCAATTTAGCAGACATTGCTTTTTGTAAAACAATGAGTTTATTAAAACTGAGACGGGAAACCTGTGTTTTTCTACCTTCTGATGCTTCTCTGGTCTCGTGTCAGTGTTTACTGCTCAGTGACTGTTGTTTTTGTTTACCAGCTGGACTGTTAATGATTAAAGGCACGCAGGGTAAGTCACTGGCCAGATGAATGGTATTCCATTAAAATACTTGGTAAGGGAGTCAGGGAGTTCATGGTTGGAGAAACCTTGGCAAACATCTTAAAAGCTCAAAGACATCCTCTCACACATACGCACATGCACTCAGTAAATGACTCACTCTAACTTACTCACTGGCAAACACAAAAGCCATGTCAGTTTAAAGGATGCAGCACAGTCAGAGAAGGAACTAACATATGAAGTCCTTTGTACCGTGACCATCCAGTGAGAGAATGTTTTCCATTAACACACACACACACATACAAAAATCATTTTTCCTCTTTACCTTGCTATGGTGGATGAGCCCTCCAGAAGTGCTTTTCCACTGGACTCTCATTTTGTGAAATCTGACACTGGATATGGCAGCATCCACTTGCATTATATCCTTCAGGGTTCTCCTTCCTCCTTCTCCACAGATTCAGCACTCCTGCTGCTGCTTCTGTGGTCTCTCATTGAGCACAGCCAGCCCCCCTCTTCTCTCCCCCAGACCCACAAAGAACAGCACTCCCACTCAGTCCAGGGGGAAAAAAGAAACTTGCACTGAAAAGAGAAGAAGAAAAAAAAGGCTAACTGCAAAAAAACTACCCTCTTTAAAACTTCAGCTGAGAGTGTGAGGAACGTTTTTCCCTCTCCCCTCTCCTTCTAACTTTCACGCTGTCCGTGTAGCTATCGTCTGTTTCTGTGCAGTTGACTCTCTCTCTCTCCACTCTCTTGCTCCTGAGTTTTCCCACCCCTCCCTCTCTCTCTCCTTCCCTGTGCTGCTCCCTCCTCCTCTCCTTTTCCATCATCGAAGCTACCCCCGACCCCCTCCCTCCCTCCCTCAACCCCCAACCGCTGAACTAATCTGCAGCTGGCTGAGTGATTGGAGGCCCAGTTGCTGGGGCAACCGAGTGTCCTGCTCAAAGGAGGATCGGAGCAGGAAGGGGCAAAGCTGAGCGTAACTGAACACATAAATAGCGGTCTCCTCCGGGAGCCAATTAAAAAACTCCGGAGGGCTCCTCTCTTTTTTTTTCTGGCTGGACAGGGCAGCTCTTCCTGACCCAAACTTTATTTACCGGACAGCCCCTTAATCCCCCACCCACTTTGTGAGTTCTATCAACATGGGGAACTTCATTATTACAAAACCCTGTAGCTAGCAGTCTTCTGTGGCCTTTTTTAAATTTTACACAGCCTACTGTTAGATCTGACAATAAAGATGTTTTGGTGTGCTTGACCACTGCATGAGACTTGTTCGTGAACCCGGGGGGCTTGTGAAGCTGAAGATGGCTGGAATGACAAGACAGCAGTGTGTGGAGTTTAGAATGTGAGATGGCTTCAAATCAACAAGGGAGAAGAGAGAGAGAGGGGAGGAAACAAGAGATCAAGTTTCACCTAGATAAGGCTCATGGGTGCACTGACCTAGTGAGAGAAACAAGACCCTCACCACAGAATGCATGTCTGTTGAAGAAGGATTGTTGAGATCTTGTTGGAATTGTTAGAGCTAATTGTGAAAGTGCTTTATGTTATAAGATGAATTCATTGATCTTTCTGCAGCATTTGGCTTTGCACAAATAACACAATGCTATCATACATGTGTTATAATGATTGAGACTAAGACAATCAGTAACATCTTCACGGTCAAACTGACATCCCCCCTTTTGTTGTGCAGAGGGGTTAAGGAAATAGGCCTCTGTTGGGAACTGGGTGGGACTGGGGCTCTGTAACATCTGTTCAGTATCCCCTACCTTTTGTGCTGGTAGTGCCCTGACACAGCTGTGATTTCAGTGAATGACAGGATCTTCTTAGTCCAAAGAGCAATGTGCTGTGAAGTGAATCACGGGCCCTCAAGCCTGCCATTACTACAATATCTGAATGGAAAGCAAAAAAAGATGTTCCAAAAAGAACCAATTTAGCCTAGGCCTAGCCTACTTCAAAGAACTCCTATGTGGTAATGCATTTAGCCTAGTCTAAACATTCCTCGATCGGAATCCTTAATAAAGAAACTTAGAACTGACCAGGTTGTAACAAAACGTCGAAATGTAATTATTTAGTCAAATGCACTCAAAATAACATTGGGAAACATCAAAGTGTTTAGCTGAAATTCATCAACCTTTAGTTCGGAGTTTTTGACGTCCCAAGATGAATTGTTTGTCTCCCCCTGCAGGTTACTTTCCGACAGAGTCCATGATAATTTTCTAGTTGTTGGTTGCTTAAACGAATACCAACCCCAATTTGCTGTAAAACAGTTTAAGAAAAATACATAATATGGGTACAAAATGGGTACACTTTTCAAATAGAAATCGTGTAAGAAGGGCAGTAGGTGTTACCGTGTTTCCCTCTACTCCTAGCAGAACCATATGCATAGTTCCTACCGGCTGTACGGAATTTTCCTCACGAAGCACGCGGAAGTTGGTGCTGAAATTTCATAACAAAAATGAATGAATAAGAGTATGATGTGTTACCCTGGCGGAGTACTTCGCAAGGTTGTCACCGAGTGTCCGGTATGTGTATTTAGGAAACTTTTAGAAGTAGAGGCAGACATTACATGATTTTAGACATCTCTAGCTAACGTTGACGTTTGAGAAGTGGCTATCCACATAAGCGTGTAAACGTCAGGGATGACACGAGAGGTTGACTAGTGCTGTTAATCATATTCTGAACTATTGCTTACTACATAACTATTAAGGATAGCTAAGAAGCGATATGTTCAAGTTAGTTTCGTACGGCGAAGACCGGCTATACTGTGCAATTGAATAAGCAGAAACGTTCAAGTTTTAAATTGTTTGGTATTGCACAGTATGACTGGCTGTCAAGAGAAAACTGGCAATGGAATCTATGTGTTTACTTTTAGGAATGATCAGATATCTTAATATTTAGCAAGATCATTTAGGCAAGTAAAACCCACAATGGCAGCTCTCACTGCAAGAAGCTGCCTTCAAAACTTGAGGTGCTCCGTACGTCAGCTAGGGCTTTTCACTGCAACTCGACTTGCTCCTCACGGATCGCGGCTTGTCGAGAGTAGAGCTGCTCCTCTGTTGACCCGAGTGCCTAAGATTGCGCTGTTATGTTGGGGCGCTGGGCATTGTATTTACAGTGCAGCAAGCTGCCAGGAGACCTTGCTCCCACAGCTGACTGCTGAGAGAAAGTCTATCGCTAGAGTGCAGGTTCACAAGCTGGTGTTTGTCCTGCGCCTGAGTCTGCGAGCTGCGGTGCTCCTGCTGAAATTCGGACCGCTGCTGCTGCTCTTCCCGCTGAGTTGGGTCTCACAGCGTTGGGCCTCCCGCTGGCTGGATGCCCTGCTGTGGGTCACGGAGACCTCAGGACCAACCTTCATCAAACTGGGCCAGTGGGCCAGCACCCGCCGGGACATCTTCTCACAGGCCTTCTGCGACCGTTTCAGCAGGCTGCACGTCCACGTGCGTCCCCACTCCTGGGCACACACTAAGCGCTGCCTGACAAGGGCATTCGGCGAGCACTGGAGGCAGCTCTTTGTGGTCGAAAGAAAGGAGCCGGTCGGATCCGGTTGCATAGCGCAGGTGTACAAGGCCAAGGCCAGAGTCGGGGCTGTGGAGGACCCGGCCTTCCAGCAGCTGGTGCAGGATCTGGAGAGAGATGACCTGCTGGAGGCCTGGGAGATCCCTGGGCTTGGTAGGACTCTGAGTTCACTGCAGGGAACAGTAACAGGCGAAGAAGAACCAGCTCATCAAACTGGAGAGGGAAAAGCTGCTAAATGTACCCAACGAGAACCTCCAGAAAAAGAGGAACACTTTATACCTGTTGCTATTAAGGTGGGCCCACGCTTTGATTGTGTGCTACTTCAATTGTGTTGCGGACTTGTTTAAATTCTGAGACTCTTCTTCTTTTCTGAAACAGGTACTTCATCCAGGGATCAGAAGACAGGTAGAGATAGATCTACTCCTCATGAAGGCAGGGAGCTGGCTGCTCAATTGCCTCCCTGGAGTCAAGTGGCTCAGCTTGCCTGAAATTGTGGAGGAGTTTGAGAAGCTCATGACCAAACAGGTAACACACTGCACACAAAATTCTGCTTTCAAAAACAAGGAAAAAAAATGGGGCATATAAATGTATTATTTAAAATAAGCAAAATTATCTGCTAAAAGAACAAGACATTTTGACTTACCAAGATTTTTTTTAAAGAACCCAAATATATCTTTAAAACTAGTACACTTGATTCTGACTTTGACAAAGCAGTTTTGTACCTATCAGTGGTGATCCAACTAGTTACAATAATTAACCAGTTATACAACCTCAGTAACAAGTTATCTTATAATACCTTATTAAGATGATTAAGGACTGAAAAGCTTGAAGGGAGTGAAATGCTCTAACACAAAAAATGCCTGGTAAGAAGAAATATCTTGCCAGGCAAAAAAAAAGCATATATTGCCTTGATCTAAGATATTTCATCTTAATAAGATTTCAAAGTTTGCAGTGCAGTGCTAATGTCTGTTTGTGTGGACAGTGTAGTGTTACCCCCTGTTTTCTGTTCACATCTTCTTTTCATATTTTCCTTCAGATAGACCTCCGTTATGAAGCAGACAATATTGAGAAGTTCCGGGAGAATTTCCGTGATGTGAAGTATGTCAAGTTTCCCATCCCCCTGAGGCCATTCGTCACCAGGACGGTGCTGGTGGAGACCTATGAGGTGACTGATGACCCCTCAAGCTCTCATCAGTCTTCTCCCATTTGCAGTATCATCTCATTTCTATTAATGACGTGTGCCCCTATGAATCATTTATCAAACTCAAAAGATGATATTTATTTATATACTTATATACTATTTATATACTATATATATTTATATAGTTTCTATTTCTTTTTTTCTTTCTTTCTTTCTTTCAGGAGAGTGAACCGATTTCCAGGTATCTCCAGGGAGATGTCCCCCCGGAGCTGAAGCAGAGAATAGCCAGGATGGGAGTGGACACACTGCTAAAGATGGTAAGATGATCTACTGGTAAGGTTGGGACTCGCTTTTTCTTCTGTGTTTAAAGGGAAACTTTGGGATTTTTCAACCTGGGTCCTATTTTTTAGGTCTTTTGGGGTCCAAACTTCTTCTAAGGACAATTAACGATCGAAATTGGTGATACAACTCCGTCTGTTTACCTCAAGAACTGTAAAGTAAGAAAATCTGTAGATAATTACCGTTTGCACAGTCAGTGTTTTAGCTTCCTCTTAAAGTCTCTGATATAGAACCCCATTAAGTGACTGCAGTCGATGAGCCTACTGTGTGTTGCTGCAGTGGGCACTCAAAGGAAAGCGCCTCCCTTCAGTAATCGACTTAAGACACTAAGTGGGGTACTACTGGAAGGTTGAGATACTGACTGTATAAGCAGTTATTTTCTACAGTTTCTCTACAGTTATTGAGGTAAACACACGCAGGTGTATCCCTGTAGTGATCCTTACTATGTCAGACCCTTACGATAACATTCACAAGCCTGTCAGGGGGCGAAAAACAAGTGGTTTACTTTGACCTGCTGGCTTGCCTCATAGGATTCCATTGTGTAACCGTTTTGAGGTTGCCAGTTTTATTTTAAGTTTCCCTTTAAAGGTGTCGCCCTTGATATTCATCGAATTTGTCCTTGTGAGTGTTCTTGTTGCTGTTGCGGTCTTTAGGGTTCTTAGGTTCTTAGGGATTGTTCTGTGTGTTGACAGGTGTTTGTGGATAACTTTGTTCACGGGGACCTACACCCAGGGAACATACTGGTGCAGGGGAACCAAACCAGCTCGCCTCAGGACAAGGCCACGCTGACAGACCTGTGGGACACGGTCGTGGTGAGCGTCAGGCCCTCCCCTCCCCCACTTCAGCTGGTGCTGCTGGATGCTGGCATTGTAGCTCAGCTCAGCGAAAGTGATATGAGGAATTTCCGTGCCGTCTTCACTGCGGTCGTCCTCCGGCAGGTAAAGAGGTGCAGGGATTCATGGTTTCACCTCAGTCTTATGCAAAAGAGATACGGTTTTGTGATGGAGATGAGGAACCCTGTGGGTCCTTTTTTTCTCCATTAAATTAGCAAAAAATAACATGAAATAAAATCATAAAGTAGTCTAATTTCCAGTGCTTACATTTTCACCTTCCTCTGTGGAATTATTTGGATTTAGTTGCTCAAAGTAACGTTAAGCTGCAATCACCTCATTCAAACATTTCCTCTATTTCTCAAGTTTGTTCAGGAGTTAGGAAGACCTTAAGAAACAATGGTTCATGACAAAGCTTGAGAAACATGCTAATTATCATTGAGCCACTCCATTATTGATCGTCTCCAGTGTACCAGGCTGGCCTCATAATCTCCTGTAAATGTTCAACATTCAGGTAAACCATGGGAATGAACAACTATCTTTAATTCATTTAAGCAGCTTGTAGTCTATAACTGCAACTCAAAAGATAAAAAAGTCTACAATTGAATTTGGTGAATGAACATCTGCCTGGCAGCTCCATACAAGACGTATATGCTTTCACTGCATCCTAGAACTTGCCAGTTTCTTGTTGTTTGTGTCTGTTGGCTGTTAAGAATTTCAAGGTGCTGTTCATGAAAAACTAGTCCACGAATGTGTTGTGAGAGGGGCTGCGCTGTCTCCACCAGGGCGAGCGAGTGGCTGAGCTGATCCTGAACCACGCCAGGGCCAACGAGTGCCAGGATGTGCCGCGCTTCAAGAAGGAAATGGCCCAGCTGGTGGACCAAGCTCTCAGTGATACCCTTTCTCTCGGGAAGGTACCTAAAACACATAAATAAACACTAATCCTCTTATCTTTTACCTAGAACACATTAATAAACTCTTAATCTTTTGTCTCATCTGATGTTGAATTAGATGTTTTGATTTAGTTTGCTTCCTCTGCACAAGTCAGTAAGGCTCCCTTTACTAAAGTTCAAAATACGACTGATGTTATTTACTTCAAATGTATTTCCCTGTGCATATAAGCAGACTTCATGTGTACACTTGACAACAGTAACATTTAACTTGTCCATCCACAGATCCAGGTGTCTGAGTTGCTTTCCCGTGTGTTTGGGTTGCTCATCCATCACAAGGTAGGAGCAGCGCACAGCTCCCTTGTCACCCTAGACTAGCACTAAGTCAAAACACAGACAGGTCTCTGAGAAGGCCATTACCTGTGTGGTAGCGCTGTGGTCTGCTGCATGATTTATCAGCAGAGAGTGCTGCCTCAATGTTAGTCAGACCAAGTCCAAAGAGAGTGTTGTTTGAATGCTTGCTACAATAGATACGTATTCCCTACTTCTTTAGTTTAAACAACAGTAAGGGAGATTATCTAGTTGAAAGTAGTTTTTTAGTGCACAGACTCTGGTTGGTATTTTTTTAACATTTTGCTGGCTAGTCCAGCACACTGAAATATTAGGCCTGTTTCTAAGCGACATAACCACAGCCTCAGCTGTGTTGTTTGTGTGTCTACCAGGTGAAGCTGGAGAGCAACTTTGCCTCCATCGTCTTTGCCATCATGGTGCTGGAAGGGCTGGGCAGATCACTAGACCCCAACCTGGACATCCTGAAGATCGCCAAGCCCCTGCTGCTGAAGAACTGTGCGTCTCTCCTCTAGCTGCAGCAGCAGCAGCAGTAGCATCAGCAGCATCAGCAGCCCACTCTACAAACTCTACATATGACCTTGTGCAACCAGGAACAGATCCAGCTGGGAAAACTTGGGAAAGAAAATGAGGTCACAAATTTAAGGTTAAGGACGCGGCGGGGAAAGGGAACGTGCAATGTTAGTGATGAATATTAATACATTTTGCCCAGCTAATGGGCATTTGTCATTGCCAAAAAATGAAATCATAGCGCTGTCAAATTTCACCCAAAAAGCGGCCCAGTGTGTCACGGACTCTTAACGTACACAGAGCTCTCGCCGGATGCTGTCTGCCTCTCAACCCATTCCCTCCTGTGATTGTCTGAGACACTCTAGTCTCAAATGAAATGTAACAGACTGTGAACTCAAATATTCTCTGTACATAAACATTCTTGCCAGTGTTCAGTGTCCGGCATGGTAAATGGATCCAAAAACAAACGTTGGGCTGCATTTGTACAGCTCTTCTCTACCCAGTGGAGAGTGTGCAAAGCAATTCACAACCAATCCTCACACCTGAGTAGCCAAGCATGGCAGTTAATCCCTGTTGTTATTCTCGTCAAATTACAGTTTATGGTTCAGACCTTCTGATGAGGTGAGGTTACATCTGTCTCTTTTTCAGAGATCCAATTGTTCTTTCCACTAATTCAAAGTAATTACTCATACAATGTTTATAATTCCTTTCATTGACTGACAAATCGTCTCAGATTAGGAACAGACTCCAATTCATTTCATTCCACTTGTAGCACATAGGTTCACTGAGATCCCACAAGAATATCCATCACTTCAAATACATGTGAACTGGGCTGTAAATTATTGAAAATTAATAAAATTGCCTCTTGTCATACTTTGCACATTTTTATCACGAAGGTTTGTACCATCTTATACAGCTTCATTTCTTACTGTTCATGTTCATCAGTTCTCCCAAATATTAAGCATTCCGATGGCAGTGTGCTCCTACAAATTAAAGCAACACTATGCTACTTTTTCAGCTATGCTTTTATCAGGCAACTAGTTGGTATCATCTTCAAAGTCATTGTGATAGTATATGAACATGGTAAAGGACAGATGAACAGGTGTCGCTCCCACCAGTCATCTAGGATATGCAGTAGCATATGCAGGTCGGTGTAACAGTCCAAAACTCAATGGGAAAATGTGCATTGCAGACTGAATTGCCGAAAGACTAGTTACCGCATTAGCCAGCATTAAACAGTGCCAGTGGGGCTATTGATGGTGTCTGCAAGATTTTGCAATACCTTTAAGGTAGTTAGCTCGCTAGTGTTAGACCAAAACTCCTTAATGCTGCTTTGAGACAGACATTTAGTAATGAAATATTCATGCATTTGACATAAGACGTCACAAAAGTGTTGTGTATCACTTTTAGTTTACTACATCTCTTGAGGTAATTGATAATCCATGAAGGAAATGGGCTTCCTGTTTCTGCTCCTTTCCGCTGGTAAATGTGCTAAGGTAAAGCCCCAATCACAAAACGGTCTCAATAAGGAGAGATGGTGAAAGACATCAAAGGCTCCCATTAACACCAGACATCCATTAATTTACAATTTTATTAAATCTGTCAATGAAAAACACAGACAAGAAGAGACGCAATTCTGTCAGATGTCAGGAAGAACAGTCAGCATGGCTGAATGAGTGAGATCAAGAGCTTTTGGTGCAAAAAATTCATCATCATTACTATTATTGCAAAAATGTTTGATCAATTTCATCACCATCACACAAGTCCAAACAGAGCAGCACTGTTCATGTATGAGAGGGGGCCGAGGTGAAAACCAAGTGAAAAATAACTAATAATAATAGTACTAATAATAATGATAATAATAATAATAATTACAAAAGAAATAAAAACATCTCTAACAGACAAGAACACAATTCAGTCACTGTCACAACACCAGAGAAATTCTTTGTTTATTTATTTTTTTACTCTTTAAATGATTTAAATATCGCTTTTTAAAAATATTTTTTTCACCATCTACTTTATACTCATTTATTTATTGCGAAAAAATAGGCAACTTGACAAATGGTGGTGGTGATGATCTGAGAGGCGACGCAGTGGAAGAGTGACGAGATGGGTTGGCACAGAGAGCTGCGGTGTGCAGTACCCTCATCGGCCACAAGGGGGAGTGGTGGGTGGTTATGCATTTCCACCAGACTCTCACTGGATGTAGGCGCCCCTCATGGCAGCTCCGGGTCTGCTAAGGGCAGCGCCGTTAGTCCCCCTCAAACACAGCCTCTCCTCCTTGTAATCGCCATTTGCTATTATTCACCGCTGGAATCGGTCCATTGTTCCATCACCAGGGTCGAGCGGGATCTCTGGAGTTCTGTACAATGGTAATCCCTGAACGTAAAAGAAAAACAAAGCAAACAAACAAACACAAAAACAATAAAAGAAAAAACGCTACCAACGCAAGTGCAACCTCCGCTAGGCAAAGCTTCCCCCACTGCCTCTGGACAGAGTTCAGGAATGGAGGGACTCTAGGGAGGGAAGAAGAAGGGGAGTGGGGTGGGGTGGGGGTGGGGGTGGTGCTGTTGGGTAATGGTGGCTGTCGGGATCTGAGAGCTGAACGTGCTGGAGGACAGATGTATTGGGGGTGACAGGACTGAGGGGAATGTAAGGAGGAGAGAGTGTAGCAGGCAGGGATGGGTGGAGGCCTGGGTGCCCTTAAAGAGGGCACCGGAAAAGCGTGCGGGTGGCTTCCACCTCCCTGGCCCAGAGAGAGCAAACAAATATGGAAGGAAAACAAAAAATCTGACATAAGATCAAACGATGGGGTGGAAAAACCCAAACGAACCAAAAAGCTCAAAAGCACATCTGAACGCAACCGCGTCAGTCCTCAAAGTCAGTCAGCCGCTCAAACGCTTTCGCAAACGTCACAACAAGAAAAGGAAACGTCTATTCAGACCGAGCAATCCAAACCAGTCTTGCTTTCTCTTTGTTTGGGTTTTAGTTTTTATTTTTGTGGAGAGGGGGGTCAGGCTGGGGTTGGAGTTCACTCCTGTGTGTTGTTGGTTTTTGTACTCTGGTGACCCCCTTTGGTTTATGAGGACCTTATCCATGTCCACTGCAGGAGCCGGGAATGTGGCATGCAGCTTGGCGTAGGTCTTGGGGTCTCAGGGGCTTCAGGTAGAGGGGCTCATTTGGTGGGGGGGAGGGGGTTTGGGTTGGGAGGGGGGGTAAAGGTTTTGGGGGGGAATGGGGCTCAGGGATGTAAACAGTTCAGCGGCACGGCTTCGGCCCTCAACTTGGGGTCCAGTGCTCAGCTTCAGAGCGAGTCTGTATGGGGGGAGAGAGAGAAAAAGAAAGAGAGAGAGCGGGAAGGGGAGGTGGGCCAGTAACTGATCTGAACCGGTGCGGGCAGGCCTTTGGATTCGACGCGTGGACTTCAGTGAATGTGTGTGGCAGTTATGTATTAGACCAGCACCAACATGAACGCACACTTGTCCATTTCTCTTCCGCTGGCACTTTCGGAGAAGCCAGCGGAAGTGGACGCACGAGCTAGAACACGCTGAGCAGTCTGTGAGAGAAGGCAGGTCGTTGAGGCTCAGTGTTAGCTACATCGCGTCAGTCAGCAGCCTGGGGGTGGTCTTTGAGGAGACGGCAGGCAAGGACATTCAGGAGAGCTCAGCCAAAGGCACAGCTATACCGCCCCCTAGTGGAGGACACCCAAATCCCTATCAGTACATCAAGAGGATCCTTTTCGTTATGAGTTCCACGTACATATCATGCAACCTCGGAGTTCCGTATGTGATGGCATCAAAAGTAAGACAGACGTCCACAACGTCCGCATCTACAAACACTGTAACCTGAATCTATGGCAAACGTTACATTTTACCAATTGTAATTTCAATAGCAAAGTCACGATATCAAGTGTTAGCTAGATACTAAGAAGTTCCTACAAACATCTGTAGAGCGACGAGAGTCCACCATTTCCTTTGTAAGAGTTGGTTTTGGTCTACATGAGACTGGTGATGTACAGTACCGTAGGTAGGTTAATATGAAAGGAATGTTGGAATGGCATGTTAATGGAACAGTAAATGCTTCGGACAGGGGACGCTGTGTAACACGCGACCTGATTTCCGACATGCAATGGGAATGTGTTCAAGAACTGGGAATGTGTTAAAGCCTGTGTGAGGTGCATGTGTGTGTGTGTGTGTGTGTGTGTGAGTGTGTGAGTGTGTGAGTGTGTGAGTGTGTGAGTGTGTGTGTTTGTGTTTAAGAAGTGGCAAGGTGTGCCAGTAAACCACGGATGTCTGTTTCTCTCCAACTCTCCACATGTTGAGTGCCCTGGCCCACCTTCTCCCTCCATTCAATCCTTTTCCATTCCTCTATTCCTCATACTCTCTCCTTTTTTCTCTCGCTCTTTCTCTCTCTCTCTTTCTCTCTCAAGATCGTGCTTCCCCTCGCTCCAGTCTGTATGTAGAGACAGCAGTCCTGGAGGCCGCCACTGTGAGCGTCGGGGCAGCGGTGCTACGAGTTGAGCCAGGGGTGGTTGAGGCACTCCCCGGCCGAGGCCCTCTTCTCCGGCACCATCTCCAGCATGGGCAGCAGGAAGTGTGTGAAGTGGCCCGCGTCCTCCGCCAGCCAGCCGTACTTCTCCACCAGCACGTCGAACAGCGACCACGGCTTCAGTTTGGTGATGTGTCTCAGCTCGCCTGCAGGGGGCAGCAGAGAGACAGACAGAGAGAGAGAGAGAGAGAGGCAGAGGAATGGAGAGGGGAGGAGAAAGGGAGAGACAGAAAGACAAAAGATGAGTATTTTTTTTGGAGAGGTGAGAGACAATGTGCGATTGGGAGAAACACAATGGTGAAACGTTTCAAATCTGTGAACCCTCTGCTGCTGTTTCCGCAATCTGCCCCTCAGTTATCATTAAGCAATTGTGTTTCTCATTAACTGAGAGCCTGATTCTGGATCAGCAGCAGGGTGTGTGCCATGTGGCAACCCCCCCCCAGACAGACACCTTCACCAGACAGACACCTTCCCAGTGGGATCATGTGGAGGTGGATGAGTAGCTTTGAGATTCGCTCGCTAGAGCAAGACACCGCGGTGGTCTAATATGTACTGGCGGTGCAGTTCAAAGGAGCGCCCCTAATGAAGCCCTCACACTGCAGACACTGATACAGCTTTCAAAGGGAATGCATTGTTCCTTGTACTCCTCAGAGGGCTCGTGGAGGAGCAGGAGCTGGAGCTGGCGTCTCCTCCTGAACCACATCCCGCCGTCTGTGAGCTTCTCCTCAGTGCTGGGGAACTGAGACTCAATGATTCTAAGGGGGGGGGAGCGGGGGGGGTGTTGCACATAGACTTCACCTCATTTCGTAGGTTTGAACATTTGTATTTTGATCAAAGCATTGTGTTTCTGACAAACAACATACAGTAGATGGTAGAGAGAGAGAGGGAGAGATATACAAAGTGACGAAAAAAAACACAGTGGAATTGAAGAGAGAAGACCTGTACAGTCTTGTTACCTTGGTTACCTGAGCCTGATGAAGGGTGACATCCTGTCACAGAGATACAGAGACTAACCACAGGCAGGATGGAATTGCATGCACACACCCTCTCTCTCTCTCTCTCTCGCTCTCTGTCTCTCAATCACTCTCTTTCACTCTCTCGCTCTCTCCTTCACGCGCACTCGCTCACTCTCTCGCTCTCTTTATCTCTCTCTCTCTCACTCACTCACTCTCTTTCACACTCTAGATAGGAGCTAAAGTACATGCCCAGAATTGGAGACCCAGAGACAAAGGATTGTTGTTTATCAAGAGGTGGTGCGGGAGTGTCTTAATAGTACACAAACATGGAAAAATAAACAAAAACGCAATCAAAGATACAATTAAACATAACCAGAAACAAACAAACAGAAACAAAATCACTATGGGTTCCTTGACAGATCAGCATTTACGGACGAGGGCGAGCTTCTACCCTCTAATACTCCCCCATGTTTTGAGCAAGGTTTGTGTGGGTGGATTCTGCCTTCTGTGGCCTCCATGAAAGCCACGGTGCGGTTACCTTTCTTGGAGAAGAACTCGCGGCTGTATTTCCCGGCGGCGACCACCTTACGTGGGACCTTCCCCAGAAGCTCCATGATCAGAGCGATGTGATCTGACCCATGTGGCACCCAAGACATACACACAATGCACACACACAGACGCACACACGCACGCACACACGCACACACACGCGCACGGACACACACACACACACGTGCACAGACACAAACACACAACAGCAGAACAGGTACACCTACATCAGTACAGCATGCACACAAACACGCACAGGAGCTGGTTGGGACCACCGAAATACACGGCCACTGCATACTGGAACAGACAGACTGAATCAGCGGCCAAATCTTCTGGGCCTGATGTAGGCTATAGACCTGCCACACACACCTGCCAGTGTTTTTATACTCATTAGAAAATTGTACTCTGAGTCACTAACGATTGCCTTGGATTCAATTCATTTTAAAAGGATGCTTTCCAATAACATCCTTGTGCTGTTTCCAACTTGGATTTAACTCCTAGTCTGGTTGGTTTATGTTGCTGATAGTCTGCTCCTTTCTAGCGTGTCTGTTCTGCAGTCTGCCCATCTGTCTGTTGGGGTGTGCAGCTGGACATGCCTGTCTGTGGTCCCCACCAGTCTCTTCCCCAGCGCTAGCTACCTCTTCGGTTGAAGAACTCGCGGGAATATTTTCCAGAGAGTGCAAATTGTCGCGGAATAACGCCCAGCAGCTCAATGATGTGGGCTATATGGTCTACAGAGGAGAAGAAGGACAGAAGAAAGAGACAGGAGCAGAAGAGAAGGACATGACCAAGGAGGGAGGAGAGCAAGAAAAGCCAAAGGGAGGGGAGACCAACCGGGAGGGAGGGAGGGAGGGAGGGGAGACCAACCGGGAAGGAGGGAGGTAGGGAGGGGAGACCAACCGGGAAGAAAGGGAGGGGGGGTCGAATTAGGAGGCAAAGGTAGAGGGAGAATATTAAGGATCAACAAGGTAGGTAGGTAGGGTAAGGGGGGGGGGGACCAACCGGGAAGGAGGGAGGGAGGGAGGGTAAGGGGGGGGGAGGAGAAAAAGAGAGAATGTGTTAGTAAAGCCCCACTACGGGGTGGAAACAGTGTACGGAGTGGAGAGATGAGAGGAACTTCTGAAGTCCATCACTCTTGGGGCTGGATTGAATACATCTTTGAGAGCGTTCAGAAAGGTCAGCTGTGTGTAAAACCTACAACACAGCTTCTCATTGGTCTGTTTTTTTTTGCACTGCCTAAATCTCATGTCACTGATGATACAGACTGTATTATTATAATTATTACCATTATTAATAATAATAATAATAATAATTAATGAAATAATTATCTCTCTATTTTCAGTAAATCACACCCTATGCATTATTCTTTTTATTTTTTTTAGCACTGGGCATCTCATTAATGAGTATCAATGCAGCATATCCGTGACCAGTACAGAAATGTTGAAGTTAGTCGTAAATAGAAGAAAGCAGATGTTTGTACTTTAATCCAGCTGTGAAAGTTTTAAATGGGAGACAATTTGTGGAATGCGAGACAATGACCAATGAAAAGCATTGGAAGAGGAAAGCAATGAGTTAGATGAAGAGTGAATGCGAGAAAGGGAGAGAGAGAGAGAGAAAGAAAGTGAGTGTGAGAGGAAGGGTATGGATGAGAGAAGCTGGCAATTGAGAAGAAGTGAGCTGTTGGATGAATGAGGGGAGAGGGAGGGAAAGTAAATCATATAACCAGCACACAGGGGGTAGTGAGACAGGTAGTGAGATGGGGGGGTGAGACGGATGGTTCTCACGCGTGGCAGAGTGAGCTAAGGTGGTGAAAGTGGGATGACAGGAAAAGCAGGGGGGAAGGTGAGCAGGTTTGGTCAGTCTCAAGAACAGGTTTAATGTTTGGGGTTGATCATGGGAGAGGAGGAAGATATGGGTAAGAGGATCACAAAGGGAAGAGGGAGCTAGAAACATCTTGGCTTAAAGAATGAAGTATAGATGGTGAACATGATGGGAAACTACTGGGGCCACCCCGAAAAAAGTACTTTCAAATGCACATTCAGTTATTAATAGCTGAAGTATAAAGTGTACACATTGGAAAATGCAAACAGATAATTTATCAAAAGATCATCACTGTTGCATCTACAGTGTGAACAAAATGTGTGAATAAATAGGCACAAATGTAGTGTTTAATACTAGTGTATGTATGGAAGTGTGTGTGGGTGGGGGTGTGGGTGTGAGATACTGGTTGTGCCAACTTTTTCTGACTGCTTAAGCACTATCTTTGAAACTATAGGCCATTTCTGCATAACTCACTTACACACTAACCACAAAACCTTACACCAAACCAGCAAAACATTATACAACTCTTGCAAAACGGAACGGTTCTTGCAAAACACTTCAAACTAAAACTAGTTTTATGCCAATACAGTCCACATCAAAAATCAAATGAATAAGCAAACTAAGCACCAACTACACACTGGTAGTAGAAATGAACAACACCGTCAGCATCTGCTTTGTCTGTGTGCAGTACGTAGACGTTTGCAATCAAGTTTACTGTAAACACATTTATCACACACACCAGTATCCAAATGTGTACATGTGTATTCCGCACATCACACACTATTAATAAGCGGGAAACTTTATTTTCTCAACACACCTCAACAACACAAGAAGAAAATTGGCTAAATCTCTCTTTGTAGGTCTGGCCATAAGACAGTGGATATAACTCTATAATACCAGCAGGACAACAGCACTTATGGTTATTTAACTATTCTCATCTCAAAATGTCCATGTGTAACCTGCAACAGTGGAGCGGCTCAGGTTTGGTGAACCTGTTGCCCAGCCTGCTTAATGCTTATCCCAACGTGGTCGACCACATCTACTATGATCTCATCAGTTACTCTTTCTTCTTCACCTCCTCTTCCTCCTCCTCGTCCTCATCCTCCTCTTTTCTCCTCCTCGTCCTCATCCTCCTCTTTTCTCCTCCTCGTCCTCATCCTCCTCTTTCTCCTCCTCGTCCTCCTTTAGTTCTCGCCCCTCCTACTCTCTGCCCCATACTTGCCTCCATTGTAATCCAAACCAAATGTTTTTCTGTGGCCTGTTCATACTGCTCAAGCCCTATTTATCTAAAGGGGGGTTTTAACACGTGTCAGTGTGGAAAGGCGATTGGCAAAATAGTGTAGCAATAACTCAGTTGTTTACAGTTGAGTAAACTGTAACCAACTGAGTTATTGCACTGAGTTAAGCAGTGAGTGTAAAGCAGTGAGTTGTGTGTACAGTTTAACAAAAAAGAGTGTTATAAAAGAGATTGTGCAATCAGTTTCGGCACACTCTTGGCAGTAAATGTATTATCCGCAAGTATAAATAGTATCAGAGATAGTGCTTCAAGAATCACTGTTATTGTTCAAACAACCAGTAAAAAAACTGTCATGTGCTTGTTTGTGTGTGTGTGTGTGTGTGTGTGTGTGTGTGTGTGTGTCCCTTCGCGTGGTTGCTACTTATCAGTATCTATCTGCCCATGTATCTATCTATATTTGCATCTTTAAATCCTATTGGGCTTTGATGTAGAAGGGCTTGTTTACTCTGCTTTCATTTGTGTGTAAGAGTAGAGACTCACCCTCATCACGGGAGTAGTCCTCCCCTGAGTGAGGTTCAAACAAGTAGTCTCCGGTGGCCAGCTCGAACGCCTGCAGCGGAGAGGATGGAGGACAGACAGCATGACCTATGATTGGCTGATCTCAGTGACTGGCACGGCAATGGGCCAATAGAGGCGCTTGTATTCTCACCATGCAGGCGGTGCTCCAGATGTCTGCTGGAGTGCTGTAGCCAGCCCCAATCAACACCTCGATGGAGCGGTACTGCCGTGTCTGGATGTCCTCTGTGAAATGCTTGTGCTTTGAGGGGGAGACAAGACAGGAGATTGGCTTATTGTCATTCTCCATGCATATACACCTCACATAATGCTTCAGGGCATAGGGGACATGATTCATCACTGTCTGCTTTGTAAATACACCCCCACCCCCACACACACACACACACACACACACATGCACTCTGTACCACTTGTACACTATAGGCATTTGCAATTGAATTACAATGTTTATTAATAGAATTGTACTAGAATAGATATATGTACTTTATCACACTGTTTCTCTCTCCCTTACACACCCACACACGCGCACACGCGAACACACGCACACACGCACACACACAAACACAAACACACACACACACACACACACACACACACACTCTACAACCACTTCCCCCCTGTCCCTCTCTCACCACCCAGCAGGCGTTGCCCAGGTCAGCAATCTTGACTCTCAGTATGTCTGCGTTGCGCGGGTCCAGCGGATTCACCAGCAGATCGGCTGCTCGAACTTTAGCTGCCAAAGCCAAAGGTACACACCATTACTGAGGGCCAAATGGTTCAGTCGCCACTTCACCAAGTCAAAATGAACGCTGCGGACGTTCAGACTACATTTCCCACAAGGAACTGCATTAAAATACATGAACATCTGGCTTTCAATAAATTCAGTTTGTTTGGTTAAATTGAACTGTGCAAGAATCCTTCTAGGGAGGCGCACTGCATTCTGCCAATGCCTTTTGAAGCTAATTTAGAGTGGCAGCTGACTGCAACATGAGCAGTTAACTGCTGTCACGTCAATTGACAAATAATCACTCTCCTTTCAACATGTTTTCCCTCATATTCCACTGATATATACAGCCGCGGAAAAAATTAAGAGACCACTTCAAAATTATCAGTTTCTCTGGTTTTACTATTTATTGGTATGTGTTAAAGTAAAATGTACATTTTAGTTTTATTCTATAACCTACTGGCAACATTCCTACCAAATTTCAAATAAAAATATTGTCATTTAGATCATTTATTTGCAGAAAAATGACAATTGGTCAAAATAGCAAAATTGATGCAGTGTCTTCAGATCTCGAATAATGCAAAGAAAACAAGCTCATATTCATTTTTAAACTACACAATACTAATGCTTACACTTAGGAAGAGTTCAGAAATCAATATTTGGTGGAATAACCTTGATTTAAAATCACAACTTTCATGTGTCTTGGCATGCTCTCCACCAGTCTTTCACATTGCCGTTGGGTGACTTTATGCTACTCCTGGCGCAAGAATTCAAGCAGCTCGGCTTCTTTTCATGGCTTGTGACCATCCATCTTCCTCTTGATCACATTTCAGAGGTTTTTTATGGGATTCAGGTCTCGAAATTGGGCTGGCCATGACAGGGTCCTGATCTGGTGGTACTCCATCCACACCTTTACTGGCCTGGCTGTGTGGCATGGAGCATTGCCCTGCTGGAAAAAACATTTCTCAGAGTTGGGGAACATTGTCAGAGCAAAAGGAAGCAAGTTTTTCTTCCGGGTCAACGTTATACTTTGCCTGGCTGAGGTTTGTAAAAGACCATAAGGATTGAAAAAGCGGACTTGAGGTTCTTCTAAGTTCGTCTTCTCTGATGAGTCCGATTTCACAGTAGGTGCAAGACTCTCTGGCTTGTAGGCCTCTCCAGGTCTCCGTCTAACCATCAGACGACCATGTGTTGGGCAAAGCTGAAAATTGGACTCATCAGAGAAGACGAACTAGAAGACCCTCCAGTCCGCTTTTTTCAATCCTTATGGTCTTTTACAAACCTCAGCCAGGCAAAGTACAACGTTGTCCCGGAAGAAAAACTTGCTTCCTTTAGCTCTGACAATGTTCCCCAACTCTGAGAAATGTTTTTTCCAGCAGGGCAATGCTCCATGCCACACAGCCAGGCCAGTAAAGGTGTGGATGGAGTACCACCAGATCAGGACCCTGTCATGGCCAGCCCAATTTCGAGACCTGAATCCCATCAAAAACCTCTGAAATGTGATCAAAAGGAAGATGGATGGTCACAAGCCATGAAAAGAAGCCGAGCTGCTTGAATTCTTGCGCCAGGAGTAGCATAAAGTCACCCAACGGCAATGTGAAAGACTGGTGGAGAGCATGCCAAGACACATGAAAGTTGTGATTTTAAATCAAGGTTTTTCCACCAAATATTGATTTCTGAACTCTTTCTAAGTGTAAGCATTAGTATTGTGTAGTTTAAAAATGAATATGAGCTTGTTTTCTTTGCATTATTCGAGATCTGAAGACACTGAATCTTTTTTGCTATTTTGACCAATTGTCATTTTTCTGCAAATAAATGATGTAAATGAGAATATTTTTATTTGAAATTTGGTAGGAATGTTGCCAGTAGGTTATAGAATAAAACAAAAATGTACATTTTACTTTAACACATACCAATAAATAGTAAAACCAGAGAAACTGATAATTTTGAAGTGGTCTCTTAATTTTTTCCGCGGCTGTATATATTCCCTCCACATTCTCTTTCCTTTTTACTACAAGCTAAGATACAGAGACAAGGAAAGTTGCATATCCAACTAAGCTCAAGTTGGTTCATCCAACCTGAAACCTAAGCTCTCCTGAAGCTGCCACAAGTCAAATGAGCCTCTGCACCACTAATCCCTCCAAGATCACCCCCTGCCGCACCCAACATGCAAAAGGCAGATTCCAGATGAAAAAGCCCTTCATAGGCTATACAGTCCAGCAAAGCAACAGCAACGGTGTGAGATGATTGTAAATACATGGCATAGTACATTTTATGGACACATCCATATAAAATCATCTTTTTGGTGTAGATGCATCTTCTAAATACTTCTGTTATGTTTGTGCTCTGGTATTGTGGTGCACTAAAGCCACATATCCTGGGTGTTACCCACTTCTCCATGATGGTGTAAAAGTGTGTTCGGGGGATAGGTCACGTGGCAGTACCTTTGGGTGTGTCTCCGGTGCTGGAGGAGGAGACGGTGCGGCTGCGGTCGCCGCTGGGGGTGAGGGGGGCCTGCTGCAGCTGCTGCTGGGGGCCCTGCGAGAGGTCCGGATGGGGGTCCAGGGGCAGTTCAGGGAAGCGCGGGGAGGTGGTGCGGTGACGCCCCCCGTTGGTTAGGGCGAGGTTCTCGCCGCCGTTGAAGAGCTCGTAGGAGGCCTCGGAGGCGTCGCGGTCGGTGGTGCTGATCTCGGACTCCACCAGCGGACACAGCAGAGTTGTGGTAGGGGCCATCACGCCCAGGCCCTCGGCCAGCTCCTTCACGGCCAGCACCACGTGGCCGTTGGCCTTGGATGAGTCCTGGATGTTGGTGCTGGTGGCTGTGGTGGTGCTGGTAGCTGTGGTGGAGTTGTTCCTGTGGTGCTCTTCTTCCTCTTCGTCCTCGTCGTCGTCATCTTCCTCCTCCTCCTCCTCCTCTTCGTCGTCATCATCGTCGTCCTCGTCCTCCTCATCTTCATCATCATCTTCCTCCTCACCACCTCCCTCTTTCTCCTGTCCGCTGGACTCCTTCTCCTTCTCCACCTCCTTCTCCTGTTCAGCCTCTACTTTGCACTCCTCTTTCTTTGGGGATTCTTTCTCCAGCTTGGGCTCTTGGTTTTGCTCCTCCTCCTTATTGTCCTCCTCCTTCTCTCTCTCCTGCTCTCCCTCCTCCTCCTGCTCCTCTTTGTTTTTGTTCTCCTTCTCTTCTACGTCTCTCTGTCCCCCCTCTTCTCCCTCCTCCTCCTTCTCCTCTTCCTCCTCCTCTTCCTCCTTCTCCTCCTCCTCTTCCTCCTTCTTCTCCTCCTCCTTCTCCTTCCGCTCCTCGCCCTGCTCCTGTTCCTTCTGCTCCCTTGTTTCCACTTCTGACTTGGGAATGTTGGGAATGTTGGGGATGTTGGGGGTGTTGGGGGTGTTAGGGATGTTGGGGGTGTTGGGGGTGTTGGGTATGTTGGGGATGTTGGGGCTGCGACTCTTTCTCTCTCTGGGCTTTTCCTCCACCTCCCCCTCCTCCTTCTCCGTGCTGGGGGGGATCTCTACCGTGTCTTTCCCCACGCGCTCTGGGAGTGCGGCACCTGAGAGAGTAGGCGGAAGAGAAAGTGAGAGTTGGTGAGAGACCGTGGAGATAGTGAAATGTGTTGCATAAATCCCATCCCACAAACATCAAGGTAAAAAAATAAATAGAAACAGTTAATGCCAGAGTGAGAGAGAAGCTACAGATATGGCTGTACCCACAGCTTTGTTTGGGGCTTAGATGAGCAGCGAGAAAGAGAGAGAGAGAGAAAGAGAGAGAGAAAGAGAGCGAGAGAGAGAGAAAAAAAGAGAGAGAGAAATGGAGAAAGGGACTCATTGAATGAATGAAGCACAGGGAATGGAATAGATGTCCAATCATCGAAGCGCAGTACTACAACAGAGACTAACGCATAGCTCTGACCCTATGCCCTCTGTGTGCTTGCCCATGTATATTTGTGTTTACATATATATGTGTGTGTGTGTGTGTGTGTGTGCTTGCCCATGTATATTTGTGTTTACATATGTATGTGTGTGTTGGTGTGTGTTTGACCATGTATATTTCTGTTTACATATGTATGTGTGTGTGTTTGTCCATGTATATTTCTGTTTACATATGTATGTGTGTGTGTTTGTCCATGTATATTTCTGTTTACATATGTATGTGTGTGTTGGTGTGTGTTTGTCCATGTATATTTCTGTTTACATACTGTATGTATGTGTGTGTTTGTCCATGTATATTTGTGTTTACATATGTATGTGTGTGTTGGTGTGTGTTTGTCCATGTATATTTCTGCTTGCATATGTATGTGTGTGTGTTTGTCCATGTATATTTCTGTTTACATATGTATGTGTGTGTGTTTGTCCATGTATATTTGTGTTTACATATGTATGTGTGTGTTTGTCCATGTATATTTGTGTTTGCATATGTATGTGTGTGTGTTGTGACA
Source organism: Sprattus sprattus (assembly GCF_963457725.1). Lineage (NCBI taxonomy): Eukaryota > Metazoa > Chordata > Actinopteri > Clupeiformes > Clupeidae > Sprattus > Sprattus sprattus. The sequence goes on along the minus strand of NC_137926.1, from coordinate 10,514,496 downwards.
CAGCAGGGAGACCCATGATGTTGGAGACCAGCCTAATTGCGAGCAGATCTCATCTCATTGATCTGCAGCCTGACTCTCTCTCTCCCTCCCTCCCTCTCCCTCTCTCTCTCTCTCTCTCCCTCCCTCCCTTCCTCCCTCTTCATCCCTCCCTCCCTCCCTCTCCTTCGTCATGGGCGCTGTGTTGCCATAATGAGTGACTACAATAAGAATATGTAATGGCCTTCTTCTGCAGGCGTCTCTGTGATACGCTGCTGCTGACCCAGTTGTGCTGCTGCAACTCCCCTCTCCTCACTGTCAGGAAGTCTTAACGAAGATGGTGCAGAGATTCACATCATTACCCAAACAGAAGGGGGAAAAGGGAACCTGTTTTTGAAAGATAGGGACGAATGTGATGGATTCAAGGAGGAACGGGGAAACAAGACAAGGGAAAACAGTTGCTTCCATGGCAACCATGCTGTTTCTAATGGGGAACAAACAGCAAGTGCATGAAATGCTTTGCTGAATGGGTATTTGTGCCTGTTGTTGGTGAGGAGCTGTAGCATTGCTTGGCTTACCATGGGTGATGGGAGGATTCTGTGAGGGATTTTATGGTTGGAATGAGCAAGATAAACAGAAACATACTCAGAGCAAACGCTCAGAAAGTCTCTCTCAAACACACTCAAAACACACACACACACACACACACACACACACACACACGTAGCATTAACCGTACTTGAGAAGGTAGCTTTTGCCTTATGAAACATATACCTGCTTTAAAATGAATAGAGAGAAAAACTACAGCACTGTCTATCACATTCACACACACACACACACACCAGGCATCTCCCAGTGGCACTCACAGGTGTGGTTGGTGAGTCGCACAGGCCTCTCCCTCTCTCCCTCTCCCTCATCCTCTTCGTCGACATCATCTTCGTCATCGTCGTCGTCGTCCGTGTCCGCCGGTGCGATGGCAGGCCCGGGGGCTGGATTGGGTTTGCCGCGGGGGCTCTGGTGCTTGATGGGATGGGTGTTGGGGTTGGGGCTGGAGTTGGCGTCGGTGTTGGTGTCAGTGTCGCCGTCGGCGTCGTCGTCGTCATCGTCGTCATCGGCCCTCTGCTTCTCGGCCTCGCGCTCCAGGGCCTCGATCTCCAGCATGCGGCGCTCCAGCAGCTCAGCCTGGCGCTTCTGCTTCTTCTTTAGCTTCTTCTTCTTGTTCTTGGAGATCTTGCCAACCTGTGGCATGACACACACACACACACACACAAACACAGTCAAAGGTGAACGCACACACACACACACACACACACACACACACACACACACACACACACACACACAGTCAAAGGTGCACGCACACACACACACACACACACACACACACACACACACACAGTCAAAGGTGCATTCACACACACACACACACACAGTCAAAGGTGAACGCACACACACACACACACACACACACACACACACACACACACACACACACACACACACACACACACAGTCAAAGGTGAACGCACACACACACACACACACACACACGCACATACACACACACACACACACATACACACACACACACACACAGTCAAAGGTGCATTCACACACACACACACACACACACACACACACACAGTCAAAGGTGCACGCACACACACACACACACACTCACACACAGAATCAAAGGTGCACACACAGACACACACACACACACACACACACACACACACACACACACACACACACACAGTCAAAGGTGCACTCACACAAACACACACACACACACACACACACACACACACACACACACACACACACACACACACACACACAGTCAAAGGTGCACTCACACACACACACACAGTCAAAGGTGCACGCACACACACACACACACTCACACACAGAATCAAAGGTGCACACACAGACACACACACACACACACACACACACACACACACACACACACACACACACACACACACACAGTCAAAGGTGCACTCACACAGTCACACATAAACATATACAGATGATGAAAACCAACAGATCCCTTTCAAGTCCTTAAAAGACAATCACATGAATAAAAACCAAGAAGTCACTGCACTCTGTGTGTCTGTATAATTGGCTCTTAAATAATACAAATCCACTAGACCACCGACAAGTCTTAGTCTGTGACTTCTACATTTTGAACATAATAAAATAATATCACCTATTTGATTTGTGTTGTGACATATTCGATAGTGAGTGTTCTGATATATTTTGAATCAATCTTCAATTTTTGTTATTACTTGAAATGAAATATACTGATAAATGGGTGTGTTCTTGAATCTTAACTCAAAAATTGGGATTGAATCAGATTCTGATTTTTTCCGATACTGTCCATGGTCTTCCCCACCGCTAATGCACATGTGATTCTCACTTAACCAGATCCCCCACACCATCATTAACACATGCTGCTTTTAACAGTTCTGCTGTTATTCAGGCCGCATGTCAAGTGATTTTAAAAGGCCCGTAAACACAGTTAAATACTGTTGATGTTTGTATGTGTGAGTTTAAGGAAAACAGAACTGGTCATTTCAGACAGCTAGTATACTTATAAAAGAAGTTAGGGTTACTTACACTTACCTGTCTGACCTGGGGTGCAGTGCTGACTAAGAGTGAGAAAGACAGAGAGAAGAGAGAGAGAGAGAGAGAGATGGGGAGAGAAAAGAGAGTCAGAGGTAAAGTAAGTCACCACGTCAAATATCTAAAGGACTCAGAGAGCACATATGCATTTGTGGGGAGCAATCTTCAAAGCAGCTCTTGCTTTATTAATAAAACCCCTAAATGGCCAGTGCTGGCTGAAACAAGCGTGAGAAACACTGCACTTAGATCCGCTTACACACACGCCATAAGGATCTTTAGTTCCCAGAGTTTTCTTCGTCAAGTTGAAAGAAGGATTTAATGAAACTAATGTGAGGCAGCCCAGCGCCTCTGTCCTAGATCCATATTAATAGGCCATGTCTATTTTTGATGCCTGGGCCCATATCTCCTACATAATGGAGCGCTGCTGACTCCACGCTGCCAGCTGCTGCCTAAAGGTACCACTCATGACGGGGGACCCAGAGCCAATGGGGCTGGAGACCCTGACGCACTGTGAGGGACTACTGGACACGATGGCTGGAGTACTTCAAATCAGACGCCCTTGAAGTCTAATGCACTCACTCTGGATGCGAGAGCACTTCATGAGAGAGAGAGTGGGGAAGCTAGTAGTTCTAGTGAAAAAGGGGGACTGTGTGAGATGCGTCATACTGATCTATCAAAGATAACACACCCGACCAGACAAGTTTAGATACTGGGGTATCAACATGGCCAAGCTTAGATACTGGGGTTTCAACATGGCCGAGCTTAGATACTGGGGTTTCAACATGGCCGAGCTTAGAAACTTGGGTTTCAACATGGCCGAGCTTAGATACCGGGGTTTCAACATGGCCAAGCTTAGATACCGGGGTTTCAACATGGCCGAGCTTAGATACTGGGGTTTCAACATGGCCAAGCTTAGATACCGGGGTTTCAACATGGCCGAGCTTAGATACCGGGGTTTCAACATGGCCAAGCTTAGATACCGGGGTTTCAACATGGCCGAGCTTAGATACCGGGGTTTCAACATGGCCAAGCTTAGATACCGGGGTTTCAACATGGCCGAGCTTAGATACCGGGGTTTCAACATGGCCAAGCTTAGATACCGGGGTTTCAACATGGCCGAGCTTAGATACCGGGTTTCAACATGGCCGAGCTTAGATACCGGGTTTCAACATGGCCGAGCTTAGATACCGGGGTTTCAACATGGCCGAGCTTAGATACCGGGGTTTCAACATGGCCAAGCTTAGATACCGGGGTTTCAACATGGCCGAGCTTAGATACCGGGTTTCAACATGGCCGAGCTTAGATACTGGGGTTTCAACATGGCCGAGCTTAGATACCGGGTTTCAACATGGCCGAGCTTAGATACCGGGTTTCAACATGGCCAAGCTTAGATACCGGGGTTTCAACATGGCCGAGCTTAGATACCGGGGTTTCAACATGGCCAAGCTTAGATACCGGGGTTTCAACATGGCCGAGCTTAGATACCGGGGTTTCAACATGGCCAAGCTTAGATACCGGGGTTTCAACATGGCCAAGCTTAGATACTGGGGTATAAACATGGCCGAGGTTAGATACTGGGGTTTCAACATGGCCGAGCTTAGATACCGGGGTTTCAACATGGCCAAGCTTAGATACCGGGGTTTCAACATGGCCAAGCTTAGATACCGGGGTTTCAACATGGCCGAGCTTAGATACCGGGGTTTCAACATGGCCAAGCTTAGATACCGGGGTTTCAACATGGCCAAGCTTAGATACTGGGGTATAAACATGGCCGAGGTTAGATACTGGGGTTTCAACATGGCCGAGTTTATATACTGGGGTTCAACATGGCCGCAACCTATGTGGGTGCTAAGATGAATGGGTGTGAGGAGGCTGAGGAGAGACGTGGAGGACAGAGGTGGAGGGGTGCATCACCTGCGGAGCCAGAGGGAGGGGGGGCGCCAGCCTTCTGCCACTCCGTGGCCTCCACAGCCATCCGGCGTACAAAGGCATCGTCCACACAGAGCAGGATGTTCTCTGGCTTAATGTCCGTGTGGATGATCTTACACTTGCTGTGGAGGTAGTCCAGGCCCGCAAGACACTGGAGGAAGCACATTGAGACAGAAAGATACAATCAGAAGCACATTGAGACAGAAAAACACCATCAGAAGCACATTAAGACAGAAAAACAAACTTTACAAAAATGGTTTCCTTGGGTGGGTGCTAAATATCATGCTCTCTATCTTTAGGAGATTTAGCTAGCTTACAAGGGGTTAGTTATTTGTCCAGAAATGTCTAATATTTTATGTTATCCCACCCAAGTGTTTTTCTTCATTTCGGGGAACTAAATTAGCTCATCTGAGCACCCTCAACCCCAAACCACTTTGGTATGATGGACTTAGATAAACTGAGAGATTCAGAGAGCAAAAAAAAATGTTTTTTTGAAGTGTGTGTGCTACCTGTTTGATAATACTCTTGACACAGGGCAGCGGCAGGCCTTGGTAGTTCGACTTAATAATCCACTTCAGTAGATGATGTCCCAGCACTTCAAACACCATACACACATCTGACACATCTGAGTTAAGGAACACAATCAGTGCATAAGCGCATGCACACACATACACACACACACACACAGACACACACACACAAAAACACACACACACACACACACACACACACACACACACACACACACACCCACACACACACACACACACACCCAATAAGAGCCGCAGCGCTTAGCAACATCAAACAAACACCTAACATCAAAAATACTTGTGCGCTGATGTGTGTGACACTCTTTAGAAGGATACGAATTCCATTGATTCCCGAGATCTTGAAGTCGTCGATGAGCTGCACTACCATGTCCTTGTTAGGGTCAGCGGGGTCACTGTCTCGAACCTGTCAGACAGAGGAAGGCGGGGCAAGAAGAGACATTCATTTAAAAAGCATTCTAGAAATGCTTTGGGAACAAATAGCGCTAAATAAAGACAGTCACGCACTTCTGTCGACCCATATATGAGCATATATATTGTTTTAAGCACACAAAGAACGTTGGTGACACTCACACATCTCAGAAGTTTGATCTCATCCAGGGCTGTTTCTGTGTAGTGCTGGGCACTCTTCACCACCTTCATGGCCACAAAGCGCTTCCCCCTGAGAGAAGACACACACGCACACACACACACACACACACACACACACACACACACACACACACACACACACACACACACACACACACACACACAGGGCATGAAATCACCCTGGACTGGTACGCGGGTCCCTGTGTGATAGGAGACATATGGGACTTTTGGCTGCCAGTCTCAACCACATGGCGGACAGAATAAGAGGCCTCCAGCTACAATGGCAGTACACACAACCACACACACACTACCCACAAACCCTCAGGACAACACACACACTGCAACAACACACACACCATCTCAAATCACTTTTCTGTCAAACATGTCAGCATTCCATCCGTAGACTCAAACTGAAAAAAAATGCAATGCACTCCACACACACATCCAAAGAACTGCTTCATTGCATAAGTATGTAGTCCTGTGATGTTGTTGTCACGATGACTACTAGCGCAATTTGTTATAGTGGTGGAAAATTCCATGAGGATTTCCATGCAGATTCTCGTTTAGCCAAGGCCGAAGGGGGACGTGTGGAGGGAGGAAATGTGAGCCTGGGGACACCGATACTGCGCTCGGAATAAGTGTGTGTGTGTGCCGGACTGTCAGGTGCCGGGTGTTGTTTGCCACGCTATATTGCCGTGGATCTTGTGTGCTGCCGGCGGGTGCTGCCATGGTTACTCACTGGATGTCCCAGCACAGCCAGACGGTGGAGAAGTGTCCCCAGCCCAGCTTGCGGATCACATGGTACCTTCCGTTAAACAGATCCCCGATCTTCACCGGGTGGTACCCTCCTGAGGGAGCAGAGAGAAAATAAAATAAAAGGACGATGAGATTGCTCTTGCAGACTGGGGCGAACGAAGGGATTAGACTAACCTCAGATGGGAAGAGGGAAAAAAAGAAACACAGAAACAATCATACTGAAAAGCATTAGCAGAAAAAAACTAGTAGTCAGTTGGAATAGAGAAATGACCCCTGAGGACACAGAAAAGAAGACTAACCCATTTGTGGAGCGGGAGGTGAAAATGGGGACAGACAAGAGAAAGGAAAGGGAGAAGGAGAGTGAGGCAGCACAGTTTACTGATGGAGCCACAGACTGAGAGATGGAGAGAGGGAGCGAGAGAGATGGAGAGAGAGATGGAGAGAGAGAAGGAGAAGGGAGAGTGAGGCAGCACAGTTTACTGATAGAGCCACAGACTGAGAGATGGAGAGAGGGAGCGAGAGAGATGGAGAGATTGAGAGAGAGATGAGAGAGAGAGAAAGAGAGGGATAGAGGAGAGTGGGGCAGTTCAATGACTGACAGAGCCACAGACTGAGAGATGGAGAGAGGGAGCAAGAGAGAGAGAGAGAGAGATGGAGAGAGAGAAAGAGAGAGGGAGAGAGAGGAGAGAGAGAGCAGAAGAAAGAGAGAGATTGAGAGAGAGAAAGCAGAGTAAGCTGGCCTGGGTAGCTTCTTAATGAGTCCCTCAGTGACACCTTCCTTTTGGACAGCATGTATGAGCTAAAACACGGCTGAGGGAGGGATAGAGAAGAGAAAGACAGAGAGAGAGAGAGAAGAGAAAGACAGAGAGAGAGAGAAAGAGGACAAGATACAGACTATTTACAAATGAAGAGGGAGCACACAGAAGGATAGAGAAAGCCAGTGGGGCCAGACAGGGATATGAAAAGATGATGAGGGAATTTCAGATGGGGGGTGTATGAAAGAGAGAGAGAGAGAGAGAGAGAGAGAGAGAGAGAGAGAGAGAGAGAGAGGGGGAAAGAGAGAGGAGAGTGGGGCAGCACAACAGAGCCACAGACTGGCAGAGCCACAGACTGAGAGATGGAAAGAGGGAGCGAGAGAGAGAGAGAGATGGAGAGAGAGAGAGAAAGAGAGAGAAAGAGAGAGAGACTGAGGAAGAGGGAGAAAGAGAGAGAAAGAGAATGTTTTGAAGAGAGAGCGAGAGAGAGCGAGAGAGAGAGAGAGAGAGAGAGAGGTAAAGAGAGGGGAGAAGACAGTGATTTGATGCTGTTTTTCTTTCAGACTACAGGGATCCTGCTCTGACTGCTCTTGCACACAGCCTACTACTCCCTCTGCACCAGGCGCTCCAAACCTTGAACCACGTCGCCCAGACCTATAAAACCCACACCACTGCTGAATTTCATTAGAATACAGGGAGACAGTCACCCACAGAGAGAAAAAATAGGTATTGAGATGAAGGAATGAAACACAAAAAGAGTTAAGACATTCTGACTGGATTTCCCTTCCTTCCCGCAGATGAGGATACAGGCTTCACTAGTGCGTGACAACTCGAGGGTCACAGTCGGGAGATGACAAGGCCAAGAAAAACCAAGGGTTGGCTGAAACAGTGAGTTAAGGAGACGGAGAAAGAGACAGAGTTGAAGAGCAAGACACAGACAGATATAGAGGGAGGTGGCGATAAAAGAGAGGTGACAGGATAAGAGACAGACAGATTACGAGAGCGAGACAAGAGACAAGGGAACTGACCTTTGCAGTAGTCGGCGGGGTCCTCCTGCTCCTCATCGTCTGAGCCCAGGATCTCCTCCTCTGGCTCGGGAGGGGGCACTGGCTCAGGAGGGGGAGGCGGGGGTGGTGGGGGAGGAGGTGCCGACGGGACTTTCTGCTGGGTCTCAGGCCTGGAGAGAGGGAAGAGAGAGAGAGAGAGAGAGAGAGAGAGAGAGAGAGAGAGGGAGAGAGAGATAGGCAAACATTAGGATGTGAAGACTTGCCTCCATTTCTCTGCTATCAGAGGGAGTCCTCTGGTACTAGAGGATGCATTTCCTGTCCCCATTAGTAAGACCACTGAAAAAGGCGCTACAAGCTAACTAGCTAACAACCAACAGATTTGCCTTGCGAACACCAACAACAGCACCACTGGTGGCTGCCTGGCTCTGATAACTGATATATTTTGCTACTATATTTGGAGACTTGTTGTTAAAGCAGTTCATTTTCACAGGGTTTCATGTCCATTCCACAAATGATACAGTGGCTAAAAAGAACGACAGGCATGATTATCTCTACTTCACATGACCGTGTAGCCTACTATACAAATGAATTAAGAGATGTTTCTAAAAGTTGCTATCTACAATTTTTTTTTCATTTTAAAATCTTTTAAAACATGAATATTCTTTTGACTGAGTACGCTTTAATGGTCATTTCACGTACATTAGCTAATAACAGGGTTTTATCGTGGCCTCTCGACTAGCAGCAGAATTAGTATGAAATGAAAACTGACATATCCGTACAAACGCCTCAGCTATAAACACCAACACAACCGCAGCTAGCGCACTGCGAGGAGCCGCTTTCAGAGGCATGTGCCCATGCTTTTTGGTGTGTTGCCATAGAAACTAGAACCGGGGAGCATCCAGTTGAGGTTAAAATCACTCAGACAACAAGTCTCCAGCAAAGGTCTTGCACAGATCTGAAGGACAGTTAATCAACGTACCATTGAGATTCCACCTCTTTCAAAAACACACTGTCAAACATACACACACACACACATACACACACTGACAAGGATACACTATTTGTATGTTGTTCAAACAATGTGAACCACCTTTATCAACGCCGTGACACACTCCTCTAGTGACACCAGACCTCAGCACTTAATGCTTGTCATTGATACACAACTGTGTGTGTGTGTGTGTGTGTGTGTGTGTGTGTGTGTGTGTGTGTGTGTGTGTGTGTGTGTGTGTGTGTGTGTGTGTGTGAGAGACATTGATACATTGAAGGCAGTTATGTAAGCACCATTCTTGCTGGGAAATTCCTCTCATTGCCAGCGCATTGGATTTATAAACAACTGTCCTTCTCCTAGAGCTTCCCATGACTACAAGCTGAGAAAAATGCAAACCTAACTAAACTGGCTTTATCCAGTATCAGAATACCAGAATGCCACAGAGCCTAAAATGGAGGTCACCATCTCATCCTTATTGTACGTCAGGCACAACAACCCACATTACAACCCAATCCTCACTTGATTTAGACATACATCTTCTAACATTTCTTAGACACAGACTACACATTTTTATCAAGCCACAGAGTGGGATCATGACAAAAAAAAACACTGAATTGTAAATAAGGTTTTGTAGGAAATGTAACCATTAGATGCAGAGCATAAAGATTCTGAGGATTTAACAATCTCCATACTGTCTTGACTGGACTTGAGGAGATAATCTATGAGTGCCATGTCAGTCCACACTATGGGCCCTGTTCATACTTGGCATTAACATGCATGATCATAAGTGGGAGGCTCTAGGTACAGGTGTGAACGCACCCAAGACACATTGAGGACTGAGCACTGAGTTCCGATCTCTCAGACCACATTCCAGGAGGTGGTCTGGGCCACATATGGCCACATGCTTCTCACTGTGTTCTGGGCCACACTGAAGGACCGCCCACTCAACTGACATCCTCTGCATAAGCAGAAGTACGTACTCATTCAAGCGCCAACGGCAACAAAAGACCAAACAGGCAACAAAAACAAAATGGACGTGCTCCACAAAGGTCTTAAAATGAAATACCAGCAACCTCACAGGGCTCCCAGATTGGTGGTTGCTTGGCAACTAATAATGTATGTCCAGGAATGTTTTT
>NC_137926.1:10494179-10496679 GCF_963457725.1 Sprattus sprattus | reverse complement strand
CAGCATTCCTTCCTGCTCTGCACATCAGCAGACTCTTTCTCCAATTCTCTCCCCCTCGTTCTCCCTTTTCTATCTCTCTCTCTCCCTCTCTCTCTCTCTCTCTCTCTCTCTCTCTCTCTCTCTTTCCCTGTGTCCCCCCCTATCTCTCCCTCTCACTATCTCTCTCTCCCTCTCTCCCTGTCACTATCTCTCTCTCCTTCTCCCCCTTGTTCTCTCTATCTCTCCTCTCTCTCCCTCCGTCTCACTATCAGGACATCTCTCCCTAGGCAATCGCTGTGCCACATTCCTTCTCGCCTATCTTCCCTTCCCTCCCTTTATTTCCTGCTCTTTTCTATTCTTGTTGTCCCCTCATTTTAGCATCGGTGTTCTCTCCCTTCCTTGGAAGCCGGCTAGCACAGGGCACACCGGGACAGGAGGGGAAATGTTCTAGAAGAGCGAGCTGCAGGCTAGCATCGCATAGCCCAGATACTGCATTAGCCGTCTCACAGTAGCCGTGCAGGCTTGAAGCTGCTGAAAAACACAGAGGAACAGAGAAACGCAGTGAAGAAACTATGTGATGAGTCTTTTGCACTGCGGTCTGATTTGTGTGTGTCTCTCTGTATGTGCGTGTGTGTGTGTGTCTCCCTCTCTCTGTATGTGAGTGTTTGTGTGTGTCTCTCTGTATATGTGTGTGTGTGTGTGTGTGTGTGTGTGTGTGTGTGTGTGTGTGTGTGTCTCTCTCTGTATGTGCGTGTGTATTTTGTGTGGCACGACACCGGACCAGGCAAGCACTGTGGTCTGCTTTGTGTGACCGTGTGTGTGTGTGCGTGCTTGCATGTGCGACAGGACACTGGACTAATCAGACAACAGCAGCACCATCTGCACTCCTGCAACCTCTCACAGGGAGCAGAGGAGGGAGAGAGAGAGAGAGAGAGAGAGAGAGAGAGAGAGAGAGAGGGAGAGAGAGAGAGGGGGATGCTCAGAAAGACAGATTGGGTTCCAGAGCAAGAAACCAAAAACCTGAGCCTGGCAACAGAATACCACTGCAGATCTTGAGCCCGAGAAGAAGAAAAGGGAGGAAGGGAGAGAAAGATGGAGAGAAAGAGAGAGAGAGAGTGAGAGAGAGAAGATAGATTTTAAGCATACCATTCCATTTTAACAAATGAGGCCAAAGAAAAGTTAAACAAATTAACCCAAAATCAAAGAGGAAAATGAAACACGAAAGTGAAAGACAGAGAAAATACGGCGTTGTGGAAGTAGAGACATAGCAGTAGATAAGTAAAATACGGTCAGCCAGTAACTGGTTCTGAACCTTCTGCACCATTACGCACACACTCATACACACACACACACACACACACACACACACACACACACACACAAACACACACATACACTCATACACACACACACACACACACACACACACACAAACACATGCATACACTCATACACACACACACACACACACAAACACACACACACACACAAACACACACACACACAAACGCATACACTCATACAAGGCCAAATAGTCTTTTTCTTCCCCCTACAGCTCTAGGGAAGGTTACAGTATGTTTGGCACCGTGTGGAGAACAGCTTTGATGAGGCTTGGCTCTACCACAGCCAGGGCCATGAGGTTTGGGCACAGCCTCAAGTCTGTGTTTGTCAGAGACATGTGCTTGTGGAGGTCAGTGGTAGCTGTGAAGCTAGAAAAATGGATCATACATACTCAAACAATCCACACCCAACAAACCATTATCTCACAATAATACCCAGTCTATCCCTTAACGATTTATGGAGGTTAAAACACAAAAGTCACGTCTCGCTTGAATCAGAGCAAAGCACGGACACCCATTTTATTACTTTTTTTCTGCCGCCCCCCAAAGGGTCTGGACTCATAACCTTGGTGTTGGTCAGAGCACACACACACGGCACTGCGGCCTACATATGACTCACCGGGGCTCAAAGCTCAACCCCCTCCAAACCTCCCCTCCTCCACCACATCAGAGGGGTTCATTTGAGCCCCGGCACGACCGTGACACCCACACCTGACGGCTGTTGACTCACAACACGGACTATCAGGTGGCCAACTAATGCAAGTCCCCCCCCCCCCCCCCCCCCCTCCTCCTCCACCCCCACCCAGGGAGTCCAATTCCACACCTGGTTTGAGGTGTGTGTCTCGGCGTGGTGTGGGACTGCGCTGGACTACAAACCTCAATAATCGGGTGTGCCGGGGGGACACTACCAGGCACGGAGAGAGAATGGGGTGGACGGTTGTCCTACTTTAACCTATCTGCGGAGAGCTGAACCAGGTTTCGAGAATGAGGGATGGCGGTGTTTTTTTGAGGACGTGGAAAAGCTGGAGGCCAGAGCTGGCCCAGGTCATAAGGCTATGGGCTGACACTTGCAGTGAACATGGATGTCCTCTGCCAATTAGGTCTACTGAGATAGACATGGCACACACACACACACACACGCGCACACACAAACTCGCACACACACACATACACACACTCAC
>NC_137926.1:10444179-10484179 GCF_963457725.1 Sprattus sprattus | reverse complement strand
TGCCGGTATTTCTCTCCTTTCCCCCCTCTGCGTTTTTTCTTCCTCCCTCGCTCCCTGTGCCGCTGTGACTGCTGTTGTTTCCTGAATGGTGCTGAAATGACTGGTGGAGCTCCCACACACACACACACACACACTGTCTGTCTATGGCTCCTCTCCTCCTCCTCCTCCTTCTCCTGCTGCTGCTTCTCTCTCTCTCTCTCACACTCTCTCTCTCTCTCTCTCTCTCTCTCTCTCTCTTTCAGCGGCGCAGTAGCTGGCTCACTCAGGCCTTCTGCAGCTCTGCACAACAACAGAGCCCGTGAGCGCACTGGGCCAAACCACTGTCTGTGTGAGAGAGGGGGGGAGGAGCGGCTTGCACGGCAGAGGGCCAAACGAAAGCAGCCCTGCTTCCGTCACTCTCTCCTCCCATTCTCCCGGAGCAATCCAAAGCCTCCCTCCCTCCCCCCCTCCCTCCCTTCCTCCCTCCCTCCCTTCCTTCCTCCCTTCCTCCCTCCCTCCTTCTCTCTCTCTCTCTCTCTCCTCCCGCCCCCTTTTCCCTCCTCCCTTCGTCTTGTTACGACATCCTGTATCTCGGGGCAACGCTGCACATATCTGACTTTTTTTTCTTCCCCTCCTCTCTCTGTCCGTCTCTCATTCTCTCTCTCTCTCCCTCTCTCTCTCACTCTAGCTTATCCTCTCATTCTGTCTTTCTCTTTCCCATCCCTATCCTAAACAGCTCACTCTGCCCCCCCCCCCCCATACCCCCCATCTCTCCTCTGTTTCTCCTGCTCTGCGTTTCCGCTGTTGCCTTTTTCGCTTTCTTCCTTCTCCTGGCCAAGTATTCTCTCCTTCAGCAGATGGGTCTATTTCTACATGAGTGGGCAACAGAGAGAAAGGTAGCCGGAGGGTGAAGCCATCAGAGGGGGTCCCTTACAGTCCGTCTGCCTCCATCCACCTCTCTCCCTTTCTGTCTTCCTCTCCCTCCCTCCCTCCCTCGTTCTCCCTGTTTCTCTCCCATGTTGACCTCATTTCTAGGAGGACATTCTGAGGTTACTCTGGCTGACTAGACTGGTCTAGCTGCTGACTGTTTTGTCTCGGAGCAACTGAGCAATTTGTCTTACATCAATTGTTGATGCATACGTGTAAAAAGCATGAATTTGCAGTCAAACACTTCCACACACTGCCTACAGGAACTCGTGTTATATCAATGAAAAATTGCATTGTACAAACCGGCACGCGCGTACACTGTCTACTGTGTGCCAATGCTAAGTACGAGAGCTAAATTGTGTTAATGCACGTTGACCTATTCCACTGGAGCTCAGGAATCAGTGTGAAACATAGATCAGCTAATACAAAGGATTAGCACATTTCACTCCATCAGTCTTAATTGATCGACAGAGTAAATCTGTGACCATGTGACACAATACCTCAGAGCAACACATTATGTCTGATTGAATGCACTATTAAAAAGCAAAATACACACACACACACACACACACACACACACACACACACACACACACACACACACACACACACATATACATAATTAATACATGTATACAAATAACCTTTTACATAGTCACACACAAAACAAAATGCACACACACACACACACACACACACACACACACACACACACACACACACACACACACAATCACACACACACACACAGAAATAGAGCTAAATGAAAGCTCATATGCAAGCCTGACCAATCTGGCTGTCCTCATTCAATTTGGATGTTGGCCAATGGGGTGGAGAAACTGCTGTGTGTCAAAAAGGTTTATCTCACTTTATGAATATTAGTGCAGAGCACCCCCAGACCAAGAAACAGAGTTGGTACAGTCCTGATGTCATATCTCCAAAGAGAAGGCTCAGAACTGTGCCCACAGTCCTAAATGACAATGAGCATCATCAACAAACACACACACCATGAAAAGAGAGATTTCTTTGCACAAACTACCGGATACCATACCCACATTTTAAACACTCACAGACACACACACTGAACACACTAGCGCATCGCTCAGTAGGGGGTTGCATTGCAGCGCTAAGCTGTGTGTGCTGATGGAAATGACTTCACTGGTGAGCAAGAAAGATGAAGAATCCACTATTAATGTGTGTTTGTGTGTGTGTGTGTGTGTGTGTGTGTGTGTGTGCGTGTGTCTGTGTGTCTGTGTATATGTGTGTGTGTGTCTGTGTGTCTATGTGTGTGTGTGTGTGTGTGTGTGTGTGTGTGTGTGTGTGTGTGTGTGTGTGTGTGTGTGTGTGTGTGTGTGTGTGTGTGTGCCTTTTCCCCTGCAAGACTATCTGGTCACACCATGGTGTGTGTTTATGCAATTTGTGGCAGTAAATAAGTATGTGCAAGTGTGTCCAAGTGGCGGGGGCTACATGCATGCTCTCTGTTAATCATATTAATGAACCATCTGAGTGGGAACTGAGGAGATGAACTGGTGCCTACACTAGCATGTGTGGGACTGCAATCTGTCTGTTACTGAGTAAAGATGCCCCCCTCTCTCCCTACCTCCTCCTCTCTCTCTCTCTCTCTCTCTTCTCCCTGACTCTCCGTCCCCCCCCCCCCTCCAGCCTCCCTACCCCCTCTCCATCCTGTGTCTCCTCCAGACCTGCGGGTGGGAGAACTAGGCCGTGTAAAGATAGCTCTGGGCAGCCTCAGCCTCAGCCTCGGCACAGCCTCCAAAAATATCCATCTGCCTGAGCGTTCAGGAGAGGGACCAACGGGAGGCTTTCGCCATCTATCCCCCCCCCCCTTGCTTGCTCTCTCCACTGCCACATGCACCTAAACCCCCCCGACGCAAAATCTCATGTCTCCCACCAGTAGCACGCAGTTTATCATTCAGTATTATAGCTCTAATTCAGTATTACGCATTACAGCAGGACTTCACCTAGCGAAGCAGTGTGTTCGGACAAATAGATCCTCGGTGAGGACCATAACGGACGCTTTAATAATGACCGATGATAGGTCTCCGTTCTCCATTCCTGTGCACTTGTGCCACTGCTAATCGCCTGTCTCCTAATCACGCTGTTGCTATAGTGATGCGTTTATTCTGGGCTTTTGTGCAGCTGGCGTCATATAGAGCGTGGGGCTCACAGTCACAAGCCAGTTCCCCCTGCCTTCCCAGGAGCCAGGCATTATGACTGAGTGGGAGGGGGAGGATTCGAGCCTGACGAGATCAAAAGCTGTGGGTGAGCATCGAGGGGCTGTGTTTGTGTGTCTGTGTCTGCGTGGAACCATGAAGTCCTATCGCAATGATCAGTTGCTTAGCACCCCCTACAGTAACAATGCTTCCATGGCAACCTTAATCTGTGCTGCTACAACATACATGTCCCCAATCGGTTATTGATTCAGTGGAGGAAAAGGGCCTCTCTTACTCATTCACACACACAGACAGACAGACACATACACACACACACAGACACACACACCTACACACACACACACACACACACACACACACACACACACACACCTACACACACACACCTACACACACGCACCCATGCACACACACACACACACACAGATACAGTCATTGTTTGTGGTGGATAGAGCTCTCTTCCCCAGAGACACACTGCACAGATCAGCAGCTGGCACTCTAACTGCTTACTGTGGCTGTTGACACTGTCACTGGCCAACAGGCAGTATTGCTGGCCATAACTAAATGTGTCTGTGTGTGTGTGTGTGTGTGTGTGTGTGTGTGTGTGTGTGTGTGTGTATGTGTGTCTGTGTGTGTGTGTGTCTCTGTGTGTGTATGTGTCTGTGCAGACAGTGAGAGAGAGAGAGAGAAGGAGACAGCAAGAGAGCACATGCATGCGTGCGCCAGAGAGAGTGAGACGGATAACGGTCACCCAGCATTTCAAAACGAGAGGAGTGTGAAATCAGAGAGGGTGAATATATTAGTGTGGGCTCGCTCTTGATGCACACACACACACACACACACACACACACACACACACACACACACACACACACACACACACACACACACACACACACACACACACACCGCTGGAGCTGGAGGGTTCGAGTGACTTCATCAGCTAAGTGCTGTTTGTTTTAACTGATGGATGAGGGAGTGTGACCTGCGGGCTCCCCTCCTTGGCCAGCTGCTACAGTGAACTGGGCTATTGTGTTCAACACAAGGAGCAGGTCAGCTGCCACCCACACCATGCATCTTAACGCGCACAACAGCATTAGTCAAGGGGAGCTCCTAATGCCCGTATTTGCCATTGACTGGACGCTAATCTGGACGCTAGCCCCCGATACTTAAACACGCTGGAATGCTTAAGTGGACATTTCCATTGTGTACATCTCAAGACTTGAAGAGTAGCGCTCTGTTATAGTGTGCATGTTGTTCCTGTCTCCTTCATGAAGGATTTGCTTCGGTGAACTACAGGACACTGGTGAATGCCGCTCGAATGTGTGAGCAAAAATAGCTGCTGAAGTAGGTGAATGATGGCAACGCTGTGTTTGACATTGAAAACCTGAAACAATGTTTGCATTGTTGCTTCTGTGTCCTCGTAGTGTTGACAGGCGTCCTGGTTTTCCCTTGAATGTCCTCGTCTTTGATCGCCTGTCCCGGAAACAGTCGCCTCTGTTCCCATTTGTTTTAGACTTTTTGAATACACCAAAGCAATCTTCCACTCGGCCTATTTTGTTTAACAATGTGCACAACTGTCTTGTCAACTTATCAACCATCCACTTTCAAGACATCGTTACAAACCACTACCGCACAATTTCCAGTGTCTCTTAACTGAGAGCATCATTACACGGTCTAGACTCTAGAGCGTAAAATGAAACCGCTATCTGTATGTGGAGTATCAACATCAAAGCTGAGAAATGAATTCAGGATCAGCATGAGATGTCAGCACGCTGGCAGCTAACAGAATGCTAACTCATGGCATGATAAACACAGAATGCTAACCCATTGCATGCTAAACACAGAATGCTAACTCATTGCATGATAAACACAGAATGCTAACTCATTGCATGATAAACACAGAATGCTAACTCATTGCATGATAAACACAGAATGCTAACTCATTGCATGATAAACACACAATGCTAACTCATTGCATGATAAACACAGAATGCTAACTCATTGAATGATAAACACACAATGCTAACTCATTGCATGATAAACACACAATGCTAACTCATTGCATGATAAACACACAATGCTAACTCATTGCATGATAAACACACAATGCTAACTCATTGCATGATAAACACAGAATGCTAACCCATTGAATGATAAACACACAATGCTAACTCATTGAATGATAAACACACAATGCTAACCCATTGAATGGTACTCGTGTAAATAAGCTCCCCTCCTTCGTCCTGCATTATTAATGTGACAAGAGTACCCACACCCCACGCACACTGGGTGCTAATGTATGGGGAAATGATGTCTTTTGTTTTAGGTATGTCCTCACCTTGTTTATCTTCAAAATCCCTTTATAATGTGGTTATGAAATATGAATTGTAAATGCCTGAGTCTTCTACTAGGCATAATATTGTTCCAATTGAATTATGTTTTTTAACATAACTCTAGAAGGAGTGTGTAACTGAGCTGGAAATGGGTCTGATGAAGGCTCTGCTACTCATTGGTATCAAGTGACATCTCACTTTCTGATCCATCAACAGCAGCACAGCGGAATGTTCCAGAAATTCTCTCCAGATTCAAGCCATAATGAGCCTGCAGGATAAAAGTGTGTTGTTCTCTACTTGTCCTGTCCTGTGTAAAACAGACCTCCCTGCATGCATAAAGAGCAAAACAAAGCAACACGGAACAAAAAACAACAAAAAAAAACAAAATTACACACAAACACTCAGTCAGCTACTCACAAAGACACCCCTTCCCAACACACTCTCATCGCATCACACACGCAGACCTATGCATGCGGGCATACAGGGCCCAAACGTTCACTCCCACACGGGTCGCCAGGTCCTCTGAGCCAACACAACCGACCAACCGACCGACAGCGTGATCTCATCTGCGAGGGGGCGTGCACACGATTCGACATGATGCATCACAGACAACTGCGTGGAGGGCAAGGGCGCCCTCTGTTGACTTATAGGACCAACTGCATGTCCAGTCTGCTCACTATCTTACTCCCCCCGCCTCCTTCAAAATTGACAAATCAAATGGCACAGCCAAGAAAGCAAGTGTAACAGCTGTCGGACAGATTACACTGGGGTTCAAATTAACCTCACAGGGGGCAGAAGACTTGTTCCAATTTTCTGCCCAATATTCCTCTTATGTGGGGCTCAGTATCCTGCAGACAACCTTGATTTTATAAGTCAGTGAGACTAGATTACAAAGACATACCACAGAGCTGCAACCTACATAACAACCTCTATGTCTACTCCTGTGTAATGTAGCTATGTGCCACGCGCATGTATTTGTGTGTGTGTGAGTGTTTGTGTGTGTGTGTGTGTGTGTGTGTGTGTGTGTGTGTGTGTGTGTGTGTGTGTGTGTGTGTGTGTGTGTGTGTGTGTGTGTGTGTGTGTGTGTGTGTGCGTGCGTGTGTGTGTGTAGCTGTGTGCGCGCGCAAGTGTTTGTGCAGACATCTAGCTCTAGCCAGGAAAATGCTACATTTCTGCTGATTAGGTCATGCTGCCATCCAGTGAGTGGGTGCAACACATGAGATGGCCGACAACCAGATGCATCACCTCTCCAAGTAATTAAGATCAATACTCATGCTAGTCATGCCTCAACACAGCTCCCATGCAATGCACCATCCTAGAACAGGAGAGCTAATTCACTTAAAGCTTTTCCTCACGTGACAAAACTAGTATGAGTGAAGTGGATAGTGCAAACTGCCCTGTCTGGACTAAATAGGTCACTGGAGTTATGGGGGTGGGTTAGCCTTGTCTACTAGGGTTAATGTCTGCTATACTTGCACAGCGCTTGCTCCATATTTGTTCAAAGTAGGGCCCATACCTCAGGCCACAGATGAAGCACAGAGTGTCTGCCCAACAGTGGGAAGTGTGGACAGGTCACAGGTCAAGAAGCATACTTTCAGTGTGTGTGTGTGTGTGTGTGTGTGTGTGTGTGTGTGTGTGTGTGTGTGTGTGTGTGTGTGTGTGTGAGTGTGTATGTGTGTGTATGTGTGTGTGCGCGTGCGTGCGTGAGTGTGTGTGTATGTGTGTGTGTTTGTGCGCTCCCCTGCAGTAGCTTTAAATGACTGTAAAGCCCCACTGGATTAGATTATCTGTTGGGTTAATGTCATGGCCGGCTGGTGTGCTGCCCTATGAGCCAGTGGATCTACACCTGCTTGTCAGGTATGCCCTAAACTCCATTTAGCATTAACCTAAGCCTGAGTAATGACAGTATTAGTGGCAGGAGAACACCACACTGCTGGGTATAGTAGCAGGCCAATGACTGAGAGAGAGGAAACAATGATTATATTAATAATAATAATTCAACACACTTTTCATTCAAAAGAATCTCAGAGTGCCTATTAGAAATATTAGAAAAGTTAGTTATGTTTTGGATTGGTTAATCCCTACTACATAAGATCTTTTATTTGTTATGTTCCATAGCGATTACAACATAAACATTAGTTAGCATTTAATCTTAATATCTACTACATTTACAGTACAGTTGATAAGCATAATAGCATAATAGAGACGTATGTGAGTCTAATCAGAATACACCCCCTGGGAGTTATTTGAGGTGTCTGCTGAATTTAGGACACTCTAAAGTTTAAATAATAGGTTTTATGTAGGGGCTTATCCCCCCCAAAAGTGGGAACCTAGATTCGTGTGGCTCTTTAAAATGGTGTTGGGTTGTGTTGTGGCTTTTTGAGCTGGACTGGTTAGCCACCCCTGCTCTAAACCAACAGTGCTGCTTAACATCTGAGGGAGTGTTGCTGTGACCTGCACAAACACACATGTGTGCTGGTTGAAGCTTGGCACCATGAAGGCCACGAGGCCCAGGTCATCAGGCCTTAGTGTTCACTAAAGCTGTTACCACCAGGCTTCTTTAAATGGACGCTGAGTCCCAAGTGCAATTTCAATGATGGGATCTGGGTGGGTGCCATGAAGGAGGTGAGAGGGTATAGATTGATTAGGGCAGCAGGGATATTAGGGTCATAATCTCTGATTGCTAGAGGAACAGATGCTCAGATTAAGTCACCCTCTCTATGGTGTGTGACACACATACTCAGACACACAGACACACAGACACACAGACAGACAGACACACACACACACACACACACACACACACACACACACACACACACAAACCCATATGTGCACCATGTCTCTGAGTTGACTTTGCTTGCTCCATATCTTCGGTGGATGAGTGGTTTACTGGCCATTGACTGGGTTAAACCCACGCACAGGCACTTTCACTCATCTCACAATACAAACTAGGGCTGGGGGTAAACGATTATTTTCAAAACGATTAATCTGGCGATTATTTTATCGAATAGTCGACTAATCTAACGACTAATTGGACGATTAGTCTAACGATTATTTTTCTGTTGCTCGATTAAAACCATAATGTATCTCAAATAAATACCCCAAAAAATCTTAATAATATACTTTAATGAGCACCGTTTTGCACAGCAAAAGTCCAACAATGCATTTCATGTTTATCTAGAGTTCACAGTAAAAATGTTTGGTACTCAAATGAGCCCTATCACATTTGGATGTGGTGCTCATTAATTTAAATGTTTTCAGTGCTTATAAAAACATTCATTCATTGATGAGCACTGCGCACCACCTTATGTGCAGCCCTGTCCTGGACATTGCTTGGCTGCATTAGTTGACATTGGCGATCTAACGTGGTAGTGAATCATGATGATACATACTATAAGCTGGCCAACGTTAGTCTAATGTTATGTGTTTGCCTCGTAAATGACCACAGCATGAGTTAGCTCTCTGTGCCGTTTGTTGGTGCTTGGTTGGCGTGTTCTGCAGCCGTAAGTTAACGTTTACTAAACTGACACAGCTGTCTAGCCGCTGCCGCTTTAGTAGCTAGCTAACGTAACTACTAGCAACCAAGCACGAACAAACTGCACGGAGAGCTAAGAAGATAGTTAGCTAGCACCACCGAAGTGCGCACTGCGCAGAGCTCAAGCTACACAACACACTGAACAAACGTTAAATACGAGACGTTTGAGAATGGAGATAGAAACGCACCCCATTGTCTCTCGTGAAGGGGACAATAAGTAACGTTGGTTACATTAATTTAACGTTTGTTCAGTGTGTTGTGTAGCTTGAGCTCTGCGCACTTCGGTGGTGCTAGCAAACTATAGCTCTCCGTGCAGTTTGTTCGTGCTTGGGTGCTAGTAGTTAACGTTAGCTAGCTACTAGTGTGTCAGTTAAGTTAACGTTAACTTACGGCTGCAGAACACGGCAACTAAGCATGAACAAACGGCACAGAGAGCTAAGCCATGGTGTTGGTCAGCTTATAGTATGTATCATGATTCACTACGTTAGATCGCCAATATCAACTAATGGCGCCAAGCAATTCCCTGGGTTTCTGCTCTCTCAGTCCTTGCGCAATGTTTGTTTCTGTTTGGGTCAACCACGTGTATGTGCCGAAGCGTCGACGTAAAAATATGGCGTCGACGTAATTTTGAAATCGACGCGTCGACGTCATCGACGCGTCGCTACAGCACTAATACAAACAGAATAAAACTGATCTTAAGCCTTGTCACAATGCGATTACTTTATAAACACAATTACATTATACGATAAAACAGTAAGTAATGACGAAATCATGACTGCTAAATTAATGTTGTCTCAAGGACAAATTTGTTTCACCCAAAACATAAAGCACACGAATAGGACATCTAACCTGGCCTAACAAGGTTACAATCATCCAAACTATTAACAGATACGTGGCAGATTTGAATGAAATCACATGCTATGTTGTTTTGTTATCAGCAGGAGGAAATCAGGCTACCCACAGAGACCTATTCTTACTCAAACCCTGGGTCCTGACTATTTTCAGTCAAATCCCCAAACCCCCAAACACAGCACCAGAGATGGCTAACAGGCTCTAGAGATGAAGGGAGAGCGAGTATAGAGATACTAAATATGTGCAAAAGGGTGGCAAGAGACAGAGAGAATGTTAGAGTGAGAGTATTTTAATTTTGGGGCTTTTCTAAGCCTTTTAGAAAGACAGGAGGTGAGAGAAATGGGAAATGGCCTTGAGAGACTACCTCAGGCTGGACTCATGGACGCACTGGACCTGGGGATGGTATGGGATGATGACCCGTGGGCATTAGACCCGTGTGTGGTATGGGATGATGACTGGCGGGCATTGGACCTGTGTGTGGTATGGGATGACGACTCGCGGGCATTGGACCTGTGCGCGGTATGGGATGCCTTTGTTGCTTCTGTACTATGGCTCCTCCCAAGATTTGACATTATTATTTATTAATGCATACATCGATCTGATTCCAACAGATATACGAAAACACAAGGGGATTCTTATGAATATAAAACCTATGCTGTTGCTATGCTTTGTGTAACTGATTAATGAAAAATGGGAAAACATCAACAATGCAAGATCAACCGCTCCTGCTAATAGCCATTGTGCCCTTTGGCCTGAGGAATGCCACAAAAGCATCGCCATGGCAAACTGAACAAGATCTATGTGACAAAGAGTGCTTGCGCTGTTTTGTTTACCTTGACAACACCATTGTGTGGTCACTAAATCCACAACATCCATGCCGGTACAGTACAGCATTCTAGAAGACAAAGTCATTACGAGCCAATGAGTAGAGTGTGCTCACATATGGGGAGAGTGGCCAGACGCCCTGCTAACTGATGAAATCACCGGAAGCTTCTCTCTTACACCTCAACGGCACCCTACCTGGTGTCAGTCCACAGGAGTCTGTCCTCAGACCTGTGCCAGAGCGCTCAGGACCTACCAGCATCTGCTGCCTGGCAGCAAGACTGCTACGAATACTAAACTAAATTAAGGGATCCATTAAAACACGGCCTGCTTCTCCAGTCATTCAGATGCATCTGTGAATGAAGATACGGCAATCTGTGAGGGTGTTCCTCAGAGGGTTTTGACTCACAGATAGCACACAGCTAGTCTCCCTGGGCTCCAGGTCGGTCTGTTGTTTACGGGGGAGAGATAACGTGGCAGTGGGACAGAGGAACGCACATCCCTCGGTACTCACTCTTCTTTTACATTCAGACAGAGTTCTGGAGTTCAGCTGCTCTGAGCTTCCGCTCTACTCTTCACAGTTTTCAACAGTAAGTTAGACAGAGAGAAGGAGAGAGAGAGAGAGAGAGAAAGAGAGAGAGACAGGGAGGAAGAGAGCGAGCAAGCGAGCGAGAGAAAGAGAGAGAGAGAGATCAAAACACAGAGGGATGTGCTGTGTGGGAGTGAAATACAGACACAGAGCCTCCTCTTAGCGTCTCCTGCTGCAGATTGTAGGCCTATGCTTATAGCTGCAGAATAATGGCTCCATATGACTGCAGTGTGACCAACCCGATCACAAGCAATACATAATACTCTGAACACCAATATTCTGATACACTGTAAACCCAAACAGTTCTACTAACTTCTTAACATAATGTATTCAGTACTTAAAACATCATTTTTAGTTGACCCAACTTTAAATGTAGCCTATTAGTTTTCTGAGCAAGTGAAGATGTTTTAATTGTATTGGAAGGTATTTGTTTGAGTAAACATTGCCTGATAACTCAGTTTACAGTGTATGAATCTGATGCCTGTGTCTGCCATTCCTAAGAATGGGCAGTATTAGGTAACAACAAGTGCTACATCTTTGAGCGGTTATGCCATGCATCTTAAAGCAACCACTGGGCCAACATTTAGTAATCACTAGAGGATTTGACTCTCCTGATGTGAAGGGAAGACCAAGGGGGGGCCATGCCATCCTCCTGCGTTGGGTTGCTTTTAATGTTCCTATCTTAGTAGCACCATCCCATATTTAATTGCGTATGTAAATGTGACACAGATGAAACACAAAGCAGACCCAGCTGTGCACAATACAATGGGTGTTTGTGCACGGAACTGGAGGTTACTGTGAAAATGAAGAAAACGTTTCCCTGCGTGCCCAAAATCAACCTGCACAGGACAAAAGAACAGGTGAGGAGAGACCCCCTAACCTCCTGTTCACCATATGGACAGCACTGCGTCTCCACCTGCTGTTGCTGCTACAACCACGACTATTACACAATCATTGTTCGGGAACTTCCTTTTGATAGGCTACATTAAAAAAAATAAACTCCAAAGACACAATATGTCTTGTCATCGTGGATATATGTTCAATTTTGAGTTCTACAAATTACACCGACAGTCCATTGTGACTGGACCACACATCAGAAGTTGACATTCTTGCATTTTGCAAAATTTGCATGGCAAGCCCAACCATTACTTCACTGGACATAAACAAAAGGACAGTCAATGAATGTCAAGGTTCACGTAATCATAATTTGAATAATTGTCTGTCCATCTGACAAAAGCATGCGAGATCAGACCATATGCACTGGGCACACAGAATACATTCAGAACCTTTCATCAGTAACCCATTAACCATTAGCGCACCGTTAGCCTACACTTTTCCTGCGCGTTTCATTTCTCTCCAGTTATTCTATAAGCATATGTGATAGCATGTCCATGCTGAGTTACAGCATAAATCCCTGTGGCTTCTCCAAGCTAATTTTAGATGGTTACTGCTGCTCTCCTCCTGAGGGCTCTGGCTACCCAGCACTAGCTTACGCCACCACTTGCACCTGTGAGGGTGTGTGAGAAACGGAACCCCTCGCTGTGTTCAGGTTCATATGACCCAGCAGCCTATTCTACACAAACGAGGCTCATCTCTACAAACTACATCTACCCACACAGAGAGTAAAAAAAAAAGAGAGAGATCAAAACCTTAACTCTCCTCATACAAAGAATCACCAGTAAGACCATCTTCTCTCTAATTTGAAATGCCTACTCCCATGTTGTCTTGCTGTCAGAGAAAAACAATTGCATAATGTAGTGGTCCTATTTATGGAACTATTACAGCTAGCAGTAAAAAATGAGATGCATTTCTGGAAGAAAATGTGAAGTGTGACTGCTCAACGACAGCAGATGATCGCTAGCCCTTGCCCAGCAAATAACATATTTTGTAGCCTTATTGCTGATTATTATAACTATATAATCTGGAACACATGAGCATACAGCACACAGTAGGCTTTATGATTAATAAAACAATATTAAAAATGAGATGGCAGTCTTCATTCGTTGTGTGCAATATGCTACATAATCTATCCAGATTCATCATCTGTCCATTTATTATTTCATTTAATATTTAAATGTATTAAATTCAAAGACTTTTTATACCCATCCTCCATGCTTTTAGGATAAAGAATGTCAATGATATGATGATGTCAGTGGTACAGTGAGTGTAAATTAGCAAATAAACCAATGGAAGAGAAAAGACAGTGTATAAAAACAATGTTATGGATCTGCTGGGGGTCATTTTAATCTTACTTTCACCTTATCTGACATCAGCACTTTGTTGCATTGTTATGTATGAAAGGTGCTATACAAATAAAGTCTATTATCATTATTATTATTATCAGAAGTGGTACTGATTCAACAAAATGGGGAAACTAATTCAATTCAATTCAATTAAATTGTATTTGTATAGCGCCATAACAATACAATTGCCTCTAGGCGCTTAAACTAAGAGGTTTGTTATTATGTGGTGTGTTGTAAAGAAAGTACAATGTATTTTTATAATGTGATCTTTGTTCATGCCCGTGATAACTGAAAAGACAAAATGTAACCTTAAGCATAGCTCAGCAAATTCAATCGAGGCCTACAAGAGGAATTTCTCCATACACGCCCGTGTTAACTGGGAGCATGGGATGTTTAATGTTGAGGCTATCTGGTTAGCCATAAAGTCTAATACCAAGTATTGGCAGCATCCATATTGGATGATGTTGAATTGTGGCTGTTAGAAACAAGAAGGTTTTTCAAAATTCTCCAAAGTATTTGCCTATTCATTTCAATGGGTAAAAACGAGAAAATAAATGTAGTTTGTTCAGACAGCTGCAATAGTACTAAATAAAATATTAACATACATTCTTACTGCTCTTCCATTTGCTGGATGTGTTCATTTTTATTGTAGTCGTAGCATGTTCAACACAAAAAACAGCCTCATAATTACATGGGATACAACAGACTGAGTCCTTTGGCAAAAAGGAAAAAGAAGATTCTTCTACAACCTTCCCAGCAGAAATAACCTCTA
Source organism: Sprattus sprattus (assembly GCF_963457725.1). Taxonomy (NCBI): domain Eukaryota; kingdom Metazoa; phylum Chordata; class Actinopteri; order Clupeiformes; family Clupeidae; genus Sprattus; species Sprattus sprattus. Next base: position 10,469,929 of record NC_137926.1, on the reverse strand, counting down.
GGAGAACACGGATTCAAAGCGTCCCTGTTGAATCTCCAGTTGAAATAAACACACAGTAGGGTTTTTTTGACATCCCCAGGTAACGTCATTTATCAAAATTATCATCATTTGGGTCCAATCGCAGAGAAACATGTTTAGTGGCTGCACGAAACATGGGGGAGGGGAGGATCAATTCACCATCAGAGAAAGAGAGAGGCTAATGGGCGATAGCTATAATGAAGGCCATGCTTGTGTGACAGTACTTATCTCAGCTGCAAGGGACAAGCAGGACACACACAGACCCGACTACAGTGTCATCTGTGTCTCGGGCCTGGGGAAACCTTAGACGAAAATCAATGCGGTTTACAATGCAACATGTACCTACATCAATCAAGATCACTCACCGGCTATCAAAACGCATCACCAATATGGCAGATTAATTTCCTACGACCTACAACAAACGTTTGTTTTGAAACCAAATCCTTCAAACAGAATATGGCGGTCACCAAAAAGTTGTGAATGTGATCAAGACATATTCAAATGATCGGTCAAATTACAAAAGTCCCTCAAACTGTTCTCAGTCAGTTACATAAACATTGACAATGCTCAGTGTGTTGCAGATCTGACATCGATTGGAAACATCCCAGTCCTTTTCTGTTTAACACCACTTAAACAGGCTCTGGGCTCTCTGGTGTGGAGGACAGCTACAACGCCACTAACATGAAACTATTATAAAGTACATGCATGCAACAGCACTGTGCATGCATGCATGCATGCATTAGCACTGTGCAAGGCGCGCAGCTGCGACAGAGCTGAATCTTTCCGCTCACGCCTCTGGGTCGACTGCACGGGCTGACGACCTCACATGGCACATGCTCACGACCACAACAGCTATGAGCTACGCCAAAAAAAAAAAAGAGAAAAAAAAGAAAAACACCAACAAGAACAAAACGTTTACTGTCTGTGGTGAGTGGCGAATGCAACCACCCCGCTTTCCTCAGGCTTTGTGTTGTGGAGGAACATGTCCAAGTGCCCCCAGTAGGCACCAGAAATGCAGTGGGACAAATTGTCTCTCATGAGACACAGTTTAAATTGTAAACAAAGCCTGCAAGCTAGATTTTTAGGTTTCTCAAGGGGCAGGGTGTTGTGTAGATATGGGTGTGTATGGGGACTGGGTGTGAATTATTTTGAATGTACCATGTTTACCTGAGTGTTTGCGTGTGTGTATTTGGGAGGGAGGGAGGGAGAAAGAGAAAGAGAGAGAAAGAGAGTGTGAGGGAACATAATTATTGAAAGCGAACTCCCTATGAACTCTCGAAACCCCTCCCTCGTGCACTATCAATACTCTGCCCAATCAAGCAGTGACAACACAAAGTAAACAAGACAACAGTCTCAAGGTGTGCCTTTCTAGAATCTATACCTTGTAACAACCTGAACCTGACGTAACTTAGAACATAGGCTCCATCTGTTGACCGACGTGGTCTAAATGTGGGTGGAAACAATTAGTGCGCTGAATGCATTTGAAGGATTCAAATCAATGCATGAAGAAGGCCAGGGCACAAGAAGGCTCTCGACACATCTGATGCCCCCATGAGACTGTACCTGGTACAAAGTGGACACCACTTTAAGACAAACACAAGCATGCAGTGGCTTTAATGTCTCACACGTCTCACACGTCTCACACCAACATGTCCAGACAGACACACACACACACAGAGTCCTCCTACTCTGAGCACAGCACAGCCTCACACTCCAGCTGTCTCACGCTTTGACTATACTTGCTTGCGGATGCGCACAAGTCTGCGCGGTCAAAAATGGAGGGTACAGAGACGTCTGCACAGAGTAAATCCTCTGATGACGAAATTGACATCACTCGGACCCTAGCTGACACGCAATGAACTTTGCTACTGGGGCTCATGGAAAAGAGTCTGTATTCTTCCAGTTCTGAGCGTTTCCGAGCGCCTTGTTTCTATGGTACTCCAGATGACCGTCAGGGAAAGGTCACTTCATATGTCAATGAGACAGGGGCATGGAGTCAGAGTGTGCTGTGAACAAGATTCATTATGGCTTTCTAAACGAAGTGTATGGGAAGAACTGCCTGGAGCAGTCTTTGCGATTAACCCCTTCAGCAGGGGAGTTTTGAACATTCTAGTCAAATAATCCATTCATTGATATTCTTTAGAACATTCATTCTGCAACATTCTTAACACTCTGGTGTGAAGGGTTTATAGCCAATTTAAGTCCTCTGGACCAAGGTCATATACAACCCTGTAGACTTGTGGCATAAAAATATACCCTTACCTACAGTGCACTGTCTGATAAAAGTTATTAAGAATATTCATAAATACCACTCAAGACAGCTCATAGATGTGTTATTACACCCGGAGTCCCTAAGCTAGACTCCTTATCTAACCTATTGTAATGTTATGTAATGATAACGCAGTGTAGGCTACACACAGCAAATAACCCATATAACATTCTTCATTTATTACAGACACACCCACTGGAACATCGCTTTAAGGATGTCATGAGGAGGATACTATTGCCTTTCAATACCCACGGCTATGGGTTACACAAGCTCCAGACATTTCCAGTCAATTCTACAGCCTCGGTGTGGGTAGAACCTAGGAATCACCTAATTGATGCTGACAGACTGTGACGTCGGTCCAATGGCATAGTGACATGAAGTAGGTTTTACACCCGGTAAAGCGATCCGTGTGCTCATTGAGAAAAATAACTGCCCTGTGCGTCTTAACTTCCACACTCCTGCCGCAAAGCGTTTTACTCTACATGGCTGAAACACGCCCACCCACAATATCAGTCGGAATTCCCTAGTAGTCTATCTCTGATAGGCTCTTCTAGCACTACTCCATGCCGTGTGCATTCCTTTGACATCAACTTGAAATGCGTTGCTTTTTCCTACTAGTACACCAGCATCCATGTAATCACTCCAGCGAGAGCGGTCACATCTGTCACATCCAATCTGCGCAAAACACATCCCCCATATCACTAGTGCACATCAGTGCTCAGCTGCAGCACGGGGACTGAACAGATTAACACAAGGATAAGACAGACGTTGCCAGCAAACAATACAGCAGCAAGTAGCTAAAGCGTGAAACATAAACAAAACATATATGCACCCAGGCAGCGTCAGGCCACGCATCGTTGCCATTAGCAACTTCCGACACCACACAGTTGGAGTGCCCTGAGAAGCTAATGCGAGACCCTGAAAAAGGAGTCCATACTCGGTGCTAGCACCTGCACCGTAGCCAACAGTGCGTCGGTGTATGAGAACATTCATGCGCGTCTTTCTATCCCTCCAATTGCCATTTTCTGAACAGGGAGTCACGCTGTCAACAATGTTGTATGGAGAAACAAGCACGACTGCTGTCACTACAGGACACAAAAACACAAACACGCACACATGCAGTCTCTTCGGACCGCCTCCGCCCTGCTTACCTTCGAGGATGGGTTGTCTTGTCTTTTTTTCCTTTCGGCCTCCTCTTTCGGGCCTGGATGGCCATTACTAAGTGAAATACAGCGATGTATGGGGCAGGAGAACAGCCCAAGTCAGAATGAGAGTAGGAAGATGGGAAGAGGGATAAGGGGAGAGACAGAACAACACCACAGCAATCGTAAGACAGCCAATCTAGCCAGTATGAGCATCGTTTCAAAAGGTCACAAACACAAGTATTTGCTTACGATGGTTAAACAACTAAATGGCTTTGCCAACCCAAAAGGTTTATATAAGAACTAGTTTCTCATACCCTTCCTTGAGCTCATGATGTTTTCCTGCTTCCCCTCAGCAGCAGCGGCAGCTCGGCAGCGGCAGCCGGGTTCTCTCGCTTCTCCAAGCACTCCGGAGGATGCGCACTCCCTCTATCGACAGGACGTAGGTGCGCGCTCAAGCAAAAACGTGAGCGCGCATATAACTGTCAGCAAACGAAAGAGAAGACTGAAAGATAAATTCACTTCCGTTTAATTTTAGATCAAATTTGTCAACTTAAAAGTCCTGAAATAAAATATGCAAACCTATTTTTGGGTTGTGTAACTCGTACTGGGTAATAACGGCCCAATAATTATGTCACACCTTATCTAACATTATCTAAAGACCACATTATCTAATGGCCTAACATCCAGATTTTAACATCACTCCTAGTCACCAAATTGGTGCTGTTGAATTTATAGGCCACACTGATGGTCTACCTGATAGTAGTCAGTTTGAGCATTATGAACATGGTAGCCTACTGCTGGCTCTCGAATGTAACTTCACTGATTCACACAGGCATATCATATGGTTAGTCATGTTTCATGTGCAGCATCAGAATATACATTGGCTAAATAAAACATCCAGAATTCCTCTCTGCTCCAAGAGTATCCTTTCATCTTGTATGGTTACCTTAAAAAAACATACTGCAAGTCACAGAAGTACATCTGTGCTCAGATTTAGATTATGATGTGGACAAAGATCTCCTCAACCCCTCTTCAACCATTTGCAAAATTGTTTTCAATCCATTACTAAGCATTAGTTATCTGAAGCTATCCACTTCCATTCCACACCTTTGTCCAAATACTTCACACAAAAGACACAGAGTCAAAAGCTCCATGTGGGCTTGATAGTGCCCACTACTAGAGCAGTGGTCACCAACATTTTTTGGCCAAAGATCACAACCTCTGCCTTGGTGACAGGCAAGATCTACCTATTGAGGCGTTGAGAGAAATAGACTGTCCAGACTCCAGACTGTACTTAAAACTTCATTTTTATTTGGCCTAATTGTAATTGAATGAAATTAAACACTTTGGTCCAGCTTTCAAACTAACTAGAGCAATCTTGTTAGTGCTTACTTGTTAGTGCCTACTTGAGCTGCTACACCACTTTTCTAAATGGATTAAGTTTTGGAGGCTTTATAATGTTTTCTCAGTGTCATCTTATTTTATTTGACCTTTTTAACTTCTGTTTTGGATAGCTGAACATATCATGGTGTGTGGCTGTCATCTTTTGCCTTTTAACATCTAAACTTTTTGTGTTGTCTCGTTTGTCTTTTAATGACTTTGGGGTATATTTATGTTCAAGAAATACATAAATGTTAATGTTGAAATAAAACATATATTTATAATATAATTTTTTTACTTGTATTAGTAGTGTCACATTTGGCTCTCAACCATGACAAATAACAGTCACACAAAGTTTATCATCATTATCTTTTATTGTATACTATTCCTCCAAGACTATAGCGAAGTGGGGCAGTCAGTGCATCAGTACGGTTGTCGTTTATGTATGCATGCTGTGGAAGTGGATGGAATGTTTGAATCGGTGCAAGTGCGTAGCAATCAGCATCTCCCAAACGGCGCGTCCTCTCTCTCTCAATCTCGCTTTTTCTCTTGTAATAGCCTTTAGGATCTCCGGGGCAATCTCCCAATGAATCAGTGTGACTGGCTCTTATAGTACTAGGAACACCGGTCCCAGGTGTTCCCAATAGCTGACGAACCAACACACCTGCGGGTCATCTGAAATACAAGAGACAGCAAAACAGCCCAACAGCCCAACAGCCCAACATGTGCGCAACACATCGAGCCACACACCAGGCACAGCTACTGCAAGGTTCGGCCACTAGGTCTACTGTAGAAAAGGGTGGAAATATAGCTAAAACTAAAGTTTTTAAGAGAAAAAAATTACAATCAATTACAAAATAATATCACTTTAACATTAACACTATTTTTTTGTCTTCTGTGTGAAGCATATATTTGAACTCTGCTGGGCGATCCTTCAGGATATGTATACCAAAGATAAGTCTGGTTGGTCGGACCGGCGGCCTGGGGAATCCTTTTGTGACAAGTCAAGTAGGCACCTTCCTTCACCAGTGTTTTGTTGAATTAGGCCCATAACACCTTTTGAATTAGGCCCACAACACCTCAACAGTGGCGTCTGGCATCCCAGACCCACCCCCCTCCATACTCACGATGGGTAAGGACACATGTCCATATCAGACACAACAACAGATACACCTCATGACACAACCAAGAATTACTGAGAGACTTCCCCACAACAACAATGATAGAATGCCAGTCCAACCAGGTTCTTCAGCTATTCTCATGCCCGTTGATGCAGGCTCTAAGTATGCCGCAATCCAGAAGATCTGGCAAAGGATGGCAAAGTATGCCAGCATGCCAACTTCCAGAAAATCTTGCAATTTCAGGCTCCTTCACATAATACAGGTTAATCCCATATTCTAATTATATTATGAACTGCCATTACTTCTCTGGCACTGTTTTTTAATTGTTAACCTCAGCATTGTGTTCTATTGTACTGTAGACACAGTAATTGTATAAAGGTGATACACATTCTAAGCAATGTCGTAACTCTGATGCAGGATAAAGGCCTATAGCTGATAAAACTGCTTATGTTTTCCAAGAAATCACAAAGAGAACTGAATGACAGCTATGGTCATGTGATGGGTTTGGGGGATGTTTGTGGTGGAAGAATATACAACAAAGAGTCTCCTTAGATATTACTGTAACATGATTTGATCATCACAGAGATCAAAGGAAATTAGGGTTTTTGAGTACGAACTGTGAACCATCCCAGAAGAGTCGAGCAAGAGTTTTAGACTAACACAATATCAACACTCTGGGATGCTTTCAGTAGACAAACTGGTTGCTTTCTAAACGTGTTGAAGTGAAGTGCACCACCCTGTGGTGAATAAGAGGAAGAGGAATGAGGAGAAACTGTTCTCCAACCTTAAAACCACCACTTAATTGTATAAGCAGAATTCTATCATATCATGAAATATTTATGGTATTCACGATATTAATTTGTTGATCATAGGTCCTTAATACTAAATATCAGTGATAAGAACTTTGTTGACGTCATTGCACCTGCTTCCTTGCAGAAGGCCTAACCTCTGTGATTAGCTTATAATAATTATAATAATAATAATAATGCATTTTATTTGTAACACACTCTTCATTCAGAAGAATCTCAAGTGACTAGTCTGCACAGATGGGTGACAGGTGTCGGTTTTTTCCAGCATAGAAAATGTTAAGGCCATTGAGGCAACTGAATTGTATTCCTATACTGCATTGTATTCCTATACTGCATTGTATTCCTATATTCAGTATGGAACTATAAACATACAGATCAGGCCCATTCCTTTTGAATTTTTTTTTAGACCCATAAGCACTAAATATATTAGATAGATAGTACTTTATTATCAGACAGGTCTATACTATACCAATCTCATACCAAACGTGATGTACAAACAAACAAAAATATTCAAAATACAATTTCAGTTAAAAAAAAAAAAAATGAAATCCAAGCAATGTCAAGGTGAGGGAGGGAGATCTGAATAATTCAATACAAATAGTAGGCTATATCATTCAACTTTGTTGATACAGAATATGTGAAGTTAATGTGGGAAAAACAGATTTCATTAGTGTCTAAAAAGAGACCACACATTTTAGTACACACATTTTATTTAGTTTGTTTTTAAGCAATGTATGCCAACCATTTTTCTAGGCTACTGTACCTGTACATGTCTATCTATGTAGCTTAAGCACATGACTTATTTAAAGATTTTAGCACATTGAAACCCACTGCTCATAACTTAACTGATAAGACTGTTTTTGCATAGAGATAGTCGTGGCTGGCTACCTCATACGGTTCGTGATGAATGTACTGTACGTCCGCACTCCTCAGCTCAGTGGTTTCATTTAATGCTAGGTTGCTAACTACCTCTAAGTAGCAACCCAGACTAGTGAAAATGAAATGTCATACAACTGTTTATTTTTCATGTTTTGCCCCTCACACACTAACATGTGTTTTTTGACAGTAAAAAACTGTATTCTATCTTGTAAATGGTTTTGATGTATGATGGCAACGAGTGTATTTGTAAATATTTATTTATAAGACATCATAAAATACATTTTTGTGCTGAAAAAGAAAAAGTAAACTTGTCACAAAATTATTTGTTGTCGTTTCCCACTGAAACGTTTTCATCTGTTAATCAGTTCAAGGACTCACTACTGAGTGTGCTACATTTAATCAAGTGTACTACATGTAGCCTACATCTCACAGAATAGTGTAGTCTTTCAATAGGCTAAAGAATGGGATCTCTCTCAGCTTTTCATGTTCTTTTATCCGTCGCCAGAAAAAGATTTTTACAGGACAATGTTTGGAATTACGCTTTACGCTTTTACAATGTAGTCGACCAAAACATGTCCTCTGGATCCCATTACAGGCTATCTGGCCTACAGTTTTACCTCTAATCACGCATGTAGTTAGTGCTTCACTCAGTTTGGGAGAGTTCATTCATTCAAGTACATCATTCAAATGGACTAAAGTTCCACTTAATCCATCTGATGTGAAGAATTATAGACCTGTCTCCATAGACCTGTAGAACGAATTATTGTTGATGACATTGTAATTATGCAGTCATCATCTGTTCTATATTCCATGTCACTTACCCTTTCACGTTTTCAAGGTCACAAGTCTGTGCAGCTTCAGAGCCAACCAGCATGCATGGTTGATCATCCGGTCCTAAAACCTGTGTGCTCGAATGTGTTCTCACTATGCATTCAACATCTAGAGCAGACTATTGGCCTTTACGTCTAAGGGCAATCCAGAAGAACATTTCATTTTGTATAGGAGATGTCATGGAGCTGGGGGAAAATGGGACAGAACCTTAGTCTCAAGTCTGTCAGCTCTCTCAGCGTAACAAGTTTATAAGGCAAAATCTTATTTTCAAAGTGTAATATATAGAAAATAAACTATAGAATATGTATAACATCACCCACATGTTGTTACACAGGTGCTGATAGAGCTAGCATTGAGTAGAGCTAGCATGGAGTAACGCTATTGAGCTACCTGAGTGATGTCCACAGGGGAGTAGCCGTTCTCTCTTTGCCCTGCATTGGGCTGAGGCCTTTGGAGGTGATGGTAACTTTCTAATACCAGAGATACATGGAGACTTAATCAAGAGGATGGTTTTCAATCAGGAGCCAGGTTTATTCTTTGAGTTTGGTTTGACATGAGGATCCACCCTTTGATTAGACAATGCAGCAATTGAAGTTTAAGTATCCTAAAGAATGGGAGTCAGCCAATAGCCCCGATCCTGCATGAATATGCATCCGGAAGCTACTCTGGTATAGGAACTGCCACAATGTTGGTTCATTTGGGAAGTTGGTAATTAGTGGTGTCCGTGATTTCTGTACTACAAACATAATTTAGGAAATACAATCAATTTATGTTGTTTATTGTATTGAATGAGTAACTTTGTTTACTGCTCATCTTGTGTGTCACTTGTTACATACCAAACACTGACAGCACACAAAACTTTATATAGACTTTTATTGCCAGAAAAATCAGATCAAATGCCAGAGCTTTTTTAAGTCATACAATGTACCAGTATGGCAGAGATGATTGTCTACACGGGTAATACAATCAGTAACAAAAAAAGTAACAAAATCAGTGCACATGAACAGAAATGTTTAGCGTAGAAATGCATTTACTGTTCCCTTCATATAAACAATGTACACTTGCTCATCTGTAACAGGTATTTGGCATACAGCAGCTTTGTAAACTGGCTTTCTGGTCCAGAGAATCTGAATGGACAGTGATCAAAAATTACATTATGCATTAGGGGTGCACGATTCAGAAAATGTCACGATTCGATTCGATACCGATTTTTAGGCTCACGATTCGATTCAAAATCGATTTTCGATTCAAAAACGATTCTCGATTCAAAAAAATGGATTCACAGTATGTAAATGTTTGTGCTGTCAAACGATTAAAATATTTAATCGCGATAAATCACATTTTTGTCATAGTTAACTCAAAATGAATCGCGATTAATCGCAAATTAGTTCATCGCAAATTTTATTTTTATGCTCTTATCATGGAAAAGTGGCTTGGTTTGCTTTATCCAATGTTTTATTTTATTGAAAAATAACATTGCCAAACAGGGCGGTACAAAATAAAATTATAAAGTGCACATTTCAGACTCAGCCTATAGTGCAGTTAAACCATGGCTTAATATTTTCTTTTTTCAAGTTTGCTGTGAACATAGAAGTCAGGCCTCTTGTTTCAAAAACAATGAACCGTAACAGTAAGGTTACCAATAAAAGGTAAGCCTACTACTTCTGTGCTTTCAGCCAGCTGCCTGTTGACATTTTCAGACAACAGTGAAGCTTGCTTCTTTTGCACAACACAACTTTTAAGGGTAAACTTTCTATTCAGAAGCTTTTTATCAACCGTATCGCGCTCACCATCACTCAAACCGTAACGTTAGCCTACTACACAGTTTGCGAAGCCAAAAAGAACGGTAATCTAAAAAAAAAAAAAAAAAAAACATTTTTTTTTTTTTTTTTTATAAATATGAATCGATTTTTGGAATTCTATGAATCGATTCTGAATCGGGAGCACTTGAATCGCGATACGATTGTGAATCGATTTTTTTGCACACCCCTATTATGCATCTATACAAAATGAGTGAGATTAACACATAAGGCACATTGTGATGTGTGCTGACAGTTTTGATGTCTTCCTTGATCAATTCTCACCTTCAGCAAGCATATGGACTGCTTTAGAAATTTATAAACTCATTCCCACCCACAATCTGAATGGACAGTGATCAAAAATTACATTATGCATATATACAAAATGAGTGAGATTAACACATAAGGCACATTGTGATGTGTGCTGACAGTTTTGATGTCTTCCTGGATCAATTCTCACCTTCAGCAAGCATATGGACTGCTTTAGACATTTAAAAACTCATTCCCACCCACATCTGGTCTACATTTCACTTTAGATTTAGTCAAGAAATGTTTTTAGAACAGCAGATCCCAAAAATAAAATCATGAACATTGAAAATGGGCATAATATGTCCTATTTAATAACTTAATAATACCTTCCCACCCAAGGAATCTAAGTGACTTGTTATTCCAAAACATTTGGTCCTTCGGTGTTTTTGGAACATTGAATCACGTAAATCTTTTCAAGCAAACCCCCAAAATAAAATTATGAACATTAAAAATTAGCGTTAAAACACTATAAAATTTAAACATTTTATACAAAATGTGCAAAACCTTCCCACCCCAGGAATCCTGGTCATCACCCAGTGTCTCTTTTTTGGAATAAAAGTGCATTTGATACAATAAGTAATTGCCCAAGGTCTACAAGCAATCCGTATCATCTCTTCATTATTGGTTTGAGGCCCATCTGGCTCAGGACATCACATCTGGGTTTCCACATCATGCTGAGGGCGGGACTGAGGAAATAAAAGGGACAGAACCTTAGTCTCATTCCGACAGCTCTCTCATCTTAACAAGTTTAAAAGGCAAAATCTTATTTTTTTAAAAGGAAATGTATGCAAATAAACTATAGAATACGTGTAACCCACATGTTGTTACTCATGTGCTGATAGAGCTAGCATTGAGAAGAGCTAGCATGGAGTAACTCTATTGAGATACCTGATTGGTGTTCACAGGGTGGTAGCCGTTCTCTGCCTGCTTTGTATTGGGTTTACGCCTTTGGAGGAAGCCAGACAAAAAGAACACGTCAAATATTTTGTTTACCTGGTCTCTGTTTACGTATTGACCTAGTAGTTCACCATGTCTAGGTTTTAAATATAGGGATTACAAATACTTTGGAGCAATCTATAGACAAATGGCTTTGGCTTTGTGTATCCATTCCAATCAATCAGAGACCAACCAGATACAGCAAAATAAAACAGCAGCAGTTTAAACATTAAGATCAGATGGATAACTCACCCCGGCACACTATTCCTGTGTCTCCCCCACAAAAACCAGACCAGTAACACGACCAGTGGCAACACCAGTAACACGACCAGCAACACGACCAGCAACCAGGACGACTCATCAGGCTGCACATCTGAAAGACAAGTTAAAGCCCTATTTTAATGCTAAGAATACTCCGTCGTTTTAGTTGCTTCAGTGTTCATTTAGTCAAATTTGTAGTTTTTGGAACAGCAGTTCTCAACCTGCTGCCTATGACAAAAGGTTGTGTTTTGAAGAATCTGACTACTTTTAGTTAGAATACAGTCCCCAAATCATTAAATACAGATTCACCCTTTAAGTAAAGGAACATTACTTCATGTGTTCTGTTATAAGTGTCTGAGGAATCAAAATCATGGTGACAAGCCACCTGCCGCTCAACATTTTAATGAGGCCGGTCACAAAATCTGTACTCTTGCTTTTCAGGGCATCAAAGTGGTGTGGCATCTTAGGAAGACACATTTAAGGGAGGCCTCTTGAATCTTTGAGCCCTAAACTCTTCTCCCTTCAGGACTTCATAAAATAAATCGATGTTTAAGTTTTTTTTTAATGATTAACCCCTCATAACTTTGATATTGGGTGGATTGTTTTCATTGGATTGCTGGGAGTACGCCAGTGATGGTGGTAGTGGTCGATGATAAAGTTGTAATTTAATTTGCTTGCTTTTTTGTAATTTCAACAAATGTGCCACAGTCTCTTCCATAATATCCCGTGACTAAAATCCACACATCTGAATTTGAACATGCTTCCATGCAATGCCAGACATCATGCTAATAACTGCCAATACTAACTGTCCAATACTAAAGTTTTAGGTATGGAAAACAGTTAGGTCCGGTCGAACAATTTCTTCATTGTGATTGGAAAAAAGGCATTCCATGAGTGGGGATATCCTGGCACAACCTCACTTGGACTCTTCACAGCTAGTAATCACGCCGCATGTGGTATACTTCAACCATTAACCTGAAGAACATCAACATTCCATCCATTCAAGGAGTGAGGGCATGGAGTAGGGGAGTGGAGTAGGGCGTGGAATGAGGGAGTGGAGTGAGGGCATGGAGTGAAGGCGTGGAGGGCATGGAGTGAGGGCGTGGAGGGCATGGAGTCAGGGCATGGAGTGAAGGCGTGGAGGGCATGGAGTGAGGGCGTGGAGTAGAGAAATGGAGTGAGGGCATGGAGTGAGGGCATGGAGTAGGGGCGTGGAATGAGGGCGTGGAGTGAGGGCATGGAGTGAGGGAGTGGAGTGAGGGCGTGGAGTGAAGGCGTGGAGGGCATGGAGTGAGGGCGTGGAGTAGAGAAATGGAGTGAGGGCATGGAGTGAGGGCATGGAGTAGGGGCGTGGAATGAGGGCGTGGAGTGAGGGCATGGAGTGAGGGAGTGGAGTGAGGGCGTGGAGTGAAGGCGTGGAGGGCATGGAGTGAGGGCGTGGAGTAGAGAAATGGAGTGAGGGCATGGAGGGCATGGAGTGAGGGCATGGAGTAGGGGCGTGGAGTGAGGGCATGGAGTGAGGGCATGGAGTAGGGGCGTGGAGTGAGGGCATGGAGTAGAGAAATGGAGTAGGGGCGTGGAGGGCATGGAGTCTCACCCCTCATTGATTTATTCTGATGGAGAATACAATTGATGCAGAGGTTCAAGGTTTGCCATTTCATACGAAACTGTAATGGATTAAAAAAAAACACTTCTTTATCACGCTTTAGTTCACCACATTTAGTCATCCATATCCATTTAACTGTTTAGCAGCTATTGCTAGTGTGTCATGCCAAGTTGACTGTAATCCTGTATGTTCATATCCAGTAGCTAATATTTGTTGCAGTGTGAATACATTTTGCATGTGTGGCACACAATGAGACTCTCAATTGACCGGTGTCCTGTGATCAGTTTATTGATCAATTACTATGAAAATAATTTGTTAATTCAATTGATGGATTCCTCCCCAATTTTCATTTAAAAACCATTTGGCCTTGAGCTTGTGAATCAGAACCTGTGAATGTCAATATTTGTGTCCACAAAATACTTTAATGAAAGCACCGGTACACTAGTTAAGCCCACTTACCTTTCTCTGGGGAACCTGAAGAAAGAGGAACAGGCGTAGATTCACTCCAGCCCTGCACACCATCAGAGGTGACGGCTGCTACAGACACTGTGCACCTGACCTCCTGAGGCAGTCCCTCCAGCACGGTGGAAATCCCATTCACTGTCTTATTCATCAGCAGTTCAGAACCATTGCAGGACCACTTAACCTGAGGAGGAGATTTGGAAAAATGATATGCTAGGTTCCATTATATTTTACATTTATTTATACAAGACACACTTTTATTCTTAGTAACTTAATGGGCAAATAAGCTGTTAGCACCTTGCCCTACAAGTTAAGCTATAGCAGGGGTTCTTGATCCTGCTCCTCAGGCTGACCTGCACTGATCATTTTGTATCTATCCAACCACAGACAGCAGAAAGTCAAAGTTTGTGCACCCCTAGCTAAGTGGATTCAGAAGGGATGCAACGGTACACAGTATTTTGCGGAACCAAATCTACAGTTCAATGGCGCATGCTACATCTTTCATGGAAATAGACCGAGTAGTTTTTGCGTAATCCGGCTTACAGACAGACAAACTAACTGGTGAGTCTGTATCACTTTGTTACTGTGATCTGAGACACACAAACAAACATATTTTCTCTCCTACTCACCGCAAAATGTGTCTCTTTGGACAACAGGAGAAACTGACAACTCTTACATAACAAGCTCACCACTGCATTGTGGGAGATGTGAACAGCGCGTGCTCAAACCATCAGATGAATTCAGCCAATCAAGTTAAGTTCAGCCAAGGTGCGCGTGCTCAAACCATCAGGTGAATTCAGCCAATCAAGTTAAGTTCAGCCAAGGTATTCAGAGCAGGGGCCGATGGAAATTAGACTGAGCAAGCGAGCCCTAAGAACAGCATTGAGAAGCTCCTGAGCAACAGGAACACAGCAACATCAAAATTCAAAGTTTCCCCTTTCTAATATATTTACCTTATACTTCAGGATGGGTCCAGTCTGCCAGTGAGTAGGAGGCGGCTGCCAGGACACAATGACGTTGGACCCGTTGATGGATAAGGAGACATTTTGAGGCGGGGCAGTGATGACTAGAAAGTGAATTAAATGTGACATCATTAGAGACAATGAGAACAATTGATAAACTGCTCCTCCACTTAGAGGAGGTTCTAGAATGATCGCACACAGGTGAAGGCAGATGGAGGGAAGTGTATTACATGGAAGATGCTGAAATTACATCTGTGAAGAGATACATCAACACTATGCTTCAGGGTATGGTGCGTGTCTAGACAGTGCTTTCTGCATTCATTTCTTAACCCAATTGTGAAGGATTTCAGTCTGGGCATCCGAGATCACAAACCATCTTGAGTATTCTACAAACTTAAAAGGCTCTAAAACTGGATCTTGTAGAAATCATTAAACTGGTTGATCATCCTTACCGTTAAAAATGTAGCTGTATGATGCCGCTTTAAGAGGGTCCAGATTGTCACATATGAGTGTGCGATCCACATATGAATCGTTTTTTTGTACATCCTTCAATTTCATGTGGTCACACGAACCACTGATCCGGTCCTGAAATTCCCCAATTCCCTGAATTTTGGTCCCATTGTGGCACTCCGCCACCAGTGCTCCTAGATCGATCTTGCATTGGCTTTTCACGGCACCAACTATGTCGAAAGTAACATCACCTCCAAGATGTGCTATTTCTGGTATAGAACCACCATAGACAAGAAAAAAAAGACATATACACATCAGTATTTTCATTGCAAACATTTATGCTCTAGTATATTTCCCTTTAACATTAAAACATAATTTTACTTAAATAAACAACTTGCTAAGGTATATGACCTCTAAACAGAATCACTTGTTTGAGAGCCCTTTTACTTCAATAATAAATAATGTGATCTAAAAAAATTCTCCCTTCCCATTCTTCTTGGATCATCTAGGTTGGTGATCATGAGCCATATGTGCCACAGGCAACACTTATAATAAACAGAAAATGCATTTTCTGAAGGAAATACCAGTGCATGAAATGCAAAAGGAAAGAGTGAAAGAAGGAAAGACAAGTTGAAGAAGAAAAGAAACAGGAGTAGCTATGGATAAAGAGAGAGTGAGGAGGGAAAATATTGAAAGGAGAGAAAAATGTAGTGAAGCAGAGAGATGGAGTGTGCGAAAAAGTAGACCGAGAGATAAAGACAAAGATGGAGAGAAAAAGAAGTAGAGTATGGAAGGTGTCTCTTAATATTCCTAGTTATACAGTTGAATGGAGAGGGACAGAGAGAAGAGGAGCCTTGGCGCAGGTGTCAGTGAAACAGTCTTGTACAATGTAGTAACCAAAATCACTAAGGCCCTGCCTTCATTTACCTCGGGTGGCAGGTAGTGCATCTGCAAGGGGTGTTCCTCCAGCGAATAATAGGACTCTTTATAAAAAAAATACAAATAAGCAAAGCAACAGGAAGGTAATGTCAACATTATATGATTTAAAATAAAGCTTACAAAAATGGCATTACTGGGCAAGCAAAAGGGCAACCAGCCCGGATACATGCTATCGGCATGACTTAGCAAGCCACGAAAGCCAACACCAGCTAAAGCTTAAAGCTACTTTAACACGACATCGTAGCTAACCAAAACCCATAAGTCCAAGCTCTTCCTCCTGTCTGCTATCGCTACGATGTCCCCCTCAATAGTACACCTGGATGCGACTCCTGCCTCCTGCTCAGCTAGAAGGTGCTGGAACTTAGTCAGGTTAACGAACCTCTAACAGATCAAGATGTGCGACTGAACGATGCAAGCAGCTAGCCAGGTAAGTAAACAGCTAGCCAGGTTAGCAAGCATAGACCGGCATTGAAATTAAAGAAACAAAATGTGATATCTCGTAAATGTCACTCTGCTCACCCGAATATCAAAATAAACATAGTTGGTGGCTTCGAAATAGAAGGTAGCTGCCCTGTTGACCCGTTGCTGTGATAGTGACTTGGAGAGACTGTCGGTAGGCGACCGAAATCATAGACATGTATCTCCGTATAAGTTGACATTGGACATGCCCGGGAAGTACAGGAAGTAAGTCTGCCTAATCACGTGTTAGTAGATTGGTCAACAACCAATCACGCCGCAGATCACAACAGTCTTCAGCCAGTGGTGCTGTGCGCGGGTTGTTCAACAGTGTTGTGATGCTAACATTACACAGCTAGCTCAGACACCTCGCAAAATCCCCTCAGACTTATTTTTCAGTTACAATTACAGGATTTTCACATTGTACACTGTCTATTTCTCGGTACAGCAGAAAATAACGTAAACGTAAATGACCGAAAAGGGACTGCTATTACACATTGCCAAAGCAACAAATTAAAACGAGCAATGCTCTGGACTCGTCCGCATGTGGAAAACCATGTCGCTACCAGTTGCTCCACAGAACACGTAATGCAGATACTGGATTATGTTGACCTTGATGCATATTTGCATCAATGCTGAATCATCAACTCATAACTTTTGTGCGTATGGATGTTCTTGTAGCAGGCCTTTGGGCACCATGTCAAACTAATTCCCTATCCTGAGAATCTTTCCTACACCGTATTTTCATTGACCAGCAGATGTCACTAGAGTGCATTCGGAGCCTCGAGAAAGGAACTACTTTACAACACACCCAGCTTCATTTCGCCACCACTACTGCGTAGACTTCGATTTAAATTTCTCCCAAATGTGACGCCCGCTTCGCCCAATTCGATCGTCTACAATCGCCTGCCTTAAACAAAAAGGAATGGGATGCGGAACCTCGCTTCTGACATCTACCGCACTCCTTGCTTGCTTTCGTGTTGTTCGGCCCTTGGAAGTCTTCCAAAGCGCCATTTTCTTTAAATTATACTATCTGAACAACGAACATAACTACACTACACGAGTTTAATCCACAGTTGTCATAACATTTATATAATTAGTTGTATAGTTACCTATTTGTCTCACCAATCCGAGTTATTTCTTCTTGTATGTGTTACATTAGAAGTAAGTGTTGTAAAAAATGCATCTGCTTCTAGAATATTCTGCTGCCGCTTCCACTCTGACGTGCATTTCGTCTACCAGGAAATGGATCTTCGTCGTTAAACGCCCATAGAAATAAACGGTTAAACGCCTAGCTAAACCGGATACCGGGACAAAAGACTGTTGGAAGCTGTAAACTACTGAGAGACTTTTTAACATGAACATTAAACGATGAGGTTCGAAATGGGGGGGGGGGGGAGTGCTACAAACATTACAAACTGAAAATAACAGTCTCTGAGGAGTGAGTGTTCAGGGTTGCTGCAGTAAAATGCAAAAAAAAAAAACTAAGGGAAAGAAAATCTTTGAGAAACTTGCTCAAGTGTCAGTCCGAACATTTAAACATACTTGAAACCAGGGCTGTCGTTAACTTTTTTTTTTAGGGGTTTATCTATAATGATAGTTGTAATTTGAAGGGGACGACTCAGTGTTCCGAAAGCCCAATATTCCGAAAGAAAAGTCCCCCTGGCATACTTTAAAACTAGTTTAAATTGCACAAAACACACACAGCATTTCATTTGCGCAGCGGAGCTGAGACGCTCACCGGGCTATCACTTTTGCTAGGCAATATTTGTTAATTTAGCCTAGTCTGGTTTTGAATATGGGGAACCATTCGTGCAAAGGAAATCACCGGCAGATTGTCGCAGGACATTACAAGCCCTGACAAGGCATGCATGCGTTGGTTATCAAACAAGTAGTTGTATCATCGCGATGCAAATGCCATGTGTATAACAATATTCTGAATTAAAGTTCATGCTTGTGAAATGAAGGCATTTATATGTTTATGATTGTGCGTCATGTGCATGTGGGCTGTAGTGGTTCACGTTGCTGTGCTCACAATTTCGGAAAAGCGGGCTGTCGGAATAATGGGCTTTCGGAACATTGACATGGACCTGACAGTCCCTTTTTCACAAGCCCTGTCGCTAAAGGCGCGCAAACACATCAACCAGTTCCGTGGAGCTAGCGATAGTAAGCAACAATATATACATATCGGCGAAAGACGTCAAAATAAAAGTCCACTTCAAACTTTTGTTTGAAAATCTTGTTTGACAAATGTTTCAACGTAGTTAGTCTACTAATACTAATTAGATCTGCGATTTTTTTTTCATTTGGGTAGTCTCCTCTTAGAAATTACCATGGGCTGAGATGTTAGTCTATTACAGCGTTTTCCTCCTCGTATGATCTAAAACTAATAAATAAATTACTTCTTTTATTTTGACAAAACTAAGAACGGTGGCCATATTTAAACATTTTGTATTGTTGCTGGCCACACGTTGCTATGACGCTTTTTTTCTGCGACTCTGCCGGTTATGCACGTCGTGGAGCAGACAACAGTGGAAATTAGCGATGCTTTTTATTACACAGTAAAATAATGACCAGTTCCATTCTTAATGCATTGAGCATCTTAACTAAACCCGTTGGAGGTCAGTAACAAGATGTGAAATAAGTGTTCTACAGATATAGGATAGCACTAGTGAGAATATCTGTGTTTTATATCAGTTAACTTGTTATATTAAAAGTAGTAAGGACTGTCACTTGGATCTGCCACTGCTTTCTATCTGTTTTGTTTGTCAGCAGTGGGCCAGTTTCAGATTAAGTAAACTGCGTTGCTGTTCATAACCAGTATTACATTATTATAAGAAATATTTGACTAAATGTTGGAGTTGGCTAGCCAGCTAGGTTGAGAGTGTGGTAAACAATGTCTGTGAAGTAGTTGTAGCAGAATGCTTGAATGTAGCTTGAATGCCTAAAAGCCAAATTTTCTGCATACATATAATATGACACGTAACGTTATTCTTTTCTTTTAATTTCACCACAGAGCTGAACTATATGACTAAACCTGAATAGGATAGCATTCTGTGTATGTCCTTCAGTTGCACCCAGAACATTTTAATTTAAGACCCTTGGACAGTCATGGAAAAGTTTTGAAAAGGTGTCAATGAAAATAGGTGTAAATTCTGTTTTATGCTTTAAGATGAAGTATCACAGATACTTCAGAATCAAATTTCACAGAATCTAATTTCTCATCACTTCCTCTCTCCTTCTTCAGAAGTGTCTGTTAGTCAGGCACATGGCTCCCAGCAGCAAGCCTTACTGGAGGCACTGCAGGCCAATCGGGCCCTTCTGCAGGAGCACCTGCAGGCTCAGGGAAGAGAACCAGAGGTTCTTGAGGTTCTAGCAGCTGTGCGGAACCAGGCTGAATGGGCCAGCGAGCAGAGCGAGGACATCACCTGGAGCTTTGTCCAGGAGTGTCTGGTTCTGCTCCTGGGCTTGGGCCGCCACCTGGCCCACCTGCGGGAGTCCTTCGACCAGGAGAGCTTGTCGTCGCTACCAGCTGACAGCGCCCGTCGACGCACCCCTGAGGCGGCCCCTCCGCTGCCCCCGGACGTACTGAGCGTGGCGCAGCAGAGGACTTTGGGGACCGGGCTGCAGTTCGCAGTGACCCTGGGCCTGTGCCCATATCTAGCCGCGGGCGTGGGGGTGCCCCTGGGCCGCAGGTCTGCGCTAGGTGTGTCGGTGGAGGGTGCGGTGAGGAGAGCCGTGGTCCCCTCGCCCGAGCGCCGGCTCCTGATCACAGCCTTCGCCCTGCTGGAGCTCAGCGCCGTGCCGTCCCTCGCCACCGAGCTCTTCACCAGCCATCTGGGGGACGTCATGGCTGCCCTGTGCCAGCTGGGATACCGCCCACCACGGCCTGAACGGGGTGCTGCGGCGAGCGAGAAGGTCAGCAACACGTCCCGCTCACAACTCCCGTCCACATGTGTATTATGTGAAGAGTCATTTTAATGTAGCCAGGGAGATTTCTGATGGGATTCAAAACTGACTGTGGCGATCTTATCGGCCTCTAGATGGAGCTGTTGACATAAATATGTGCAACAAGTATATGCTTTCATCATAAAACTGTATTTTGACAGATTCACGGTCTTGCTGCGGAAGAACACAGGAAGTGCAGAGAGGCGCTCCAAAGCCTCCTGGGTAAGGTCTACCAGCCAATCGTCATCAAGGAGCTCCTGGTCCTCCAAGGTGGCCCTAAACAGGTATGGCCTGAGCTGAAGACGGATAAATAGAGAGATACTTTATTGATCCTGAAGCAAATGTAGGAAATGCTAGACAAGGTTTAAGCTATCTACCAAATGCAATATCCAGACCTACAGTGTGGTGTTAGTATAACAGTATATCTTTTGGTCAGTATTTAAGGTTAGTATGCAGCCGTATACATAAAGTGTCAGTGGGCTGGTGTTGTGTGCTGGCATGGCTCATTCCTGCTCTTTGTCCCGGCAGAGCCGTGTGGGTCCCGGTGCCGGTGGTGCCGGTGTCGGTGGGAGCAGGGTGGCTCCTCTGGCTCAGGCCCCGGCCTGGCTTCGGCGTTTGTGTGGACAGCTGCTCTCTGAGAGGCTGATGCAACCCGGCGGGGTCCAGTACGTGGTGCGCGCCATCTTGGAGGGTGCTGGTGGTAAGGCTGGTGGTTTTTCCTCTGTCCCAATCACTCCTGTGTGTGCAGTCTGCAATTCCAATCCAATCATCTGTGATTCTAATCTACTCACTGTTCTGCTACTGACGTCTCTCTAGCTGTCCTGTTCTGTGTGCGCGCACGGTCAAAAACAAACCGTCTGGTGTTTGTACACAGTTCTGGCTCTGTAAATGTGAAACAAACAAAGTGGCTTGGACTGAGCCCTACACTATTCCAACCAATTAGCATGTTGCTTCAGAAGTACTGAAGGCAGGGGTGTCATATACAGTACAAATATCAACAACCTTTCACTGGAATTGTGGACTGTACCTTTAAGGCTAGTTTTGAGATGTAGTAGAGGGGGGAACAGCAGGAAATGAAATGTGTCTGTCATTCTTTCATCCTGTCACATCCATGAATGCTTGCACACTCCCTTGCTGTTCGCCCTTCTTTTGCACGTGTGAGTGTGAAAGTCAGCAGCAGTAGTAGTAGGGGTACAGTTGCATTCAGGCACTGCCTTTTGCTTAATGCTCATTTTGTGTGGAGAAACAATGAATTTCGTCCAGAAAATCTTTTGTTATTTCTACCCTAGTGCTTTTATAGTACTTTTGCTTTCCAAATGTATTCTTCAGGGGTAAACATTTGGCAAACATGGAGACTGGCCATTTCCTCTCTGCTCATTTTTATTTACCTGCTGTTCCTGCCCTGACCTGTAGGGGGAGACTCAGACTGGAGGAAGTGTGATGCTGTGGCCCGTATCCTAGCAACCTGCCCTCAACAGTCTCTCTCACCTGAGGCTTACTACAGCCAGGTCTGCCCACAGGTACAGCTATACCACTCTTCTCCCGTTCTTGTGATGATGTGTTGAGGTGCAAGTAGGATACCAAGTATAGTTTTTGAATATAAGATCCTCTGTATATTACTTCTTTTATTTGATAACACATTTACTATTTGAAGAGCACTTCTAAAACAGGAACATCAGAATGCCAGCATAATAAGTCTTTATATAGAAAAAAAACTGTTTGTGTTTGTGTTCTTTTGTGTCTCTGCACACTAATCAGGTGCTAGAGCTCCTCCACTTCAAAGACAAGCTGACAGCGCAGCAGTTCCAGCGCGTCGCCACCAGGGCAGCGCTCACCATGGTGGACGAGCGCTTGGAATTCGCCCAGCCATACCTGTTAGAACCCCTCTTCAAGCCACTCCTCTGTTGCGGGAGAATAACGGGTTAGTAAGACATTTGTAACACCTGTGCAGGGAGCAATATTTGATTCAACTTGATATTTCCTTTAGACGTCTGCTTAGTCGCTAGACCTGAATGACATAGAGCACCCCTCCTTTCTTTCCGGTATAGGCGAGGTTGAGGCCAAGAGCTCATTGGAGGAGTGGGAGCTGACACGCTGTGTGGATGACGTGTACAAGGTGAGTGGGGAGGACAATGTGTGGTCTCCCAAAGGGCTTAATTGAGGAACACTTCATTGATGTATTACATTGCGGCACACGTTTGTCTTCATGTTGGCTAATTGTAAGTATTCATGAAGAAAGATATTTGCAGGATATTATATTTTTTTTCAACATATCCCTTTCAGATATTTGTGGTGGGGAACAGGCCAAGTGAGCTGTTGCTGAGGAGTCTGGGAGATGTAGTTCCAGTCATCTTTGCTCTGTATAGCTTCACAAAACAGAATGCTTCTCATCTCCGGTCAGTTTAATGTCAGCACTGAAATAATGACTGGGATATAACATAAATGAATCATATTGCCACATTGTACCATGACATAAATTTGATTTACATATAATCAGTATACCCTTAGTAACCTTTCTACACTATTGTCTGATCGCTGTGAAGCACAAAGAACACGTACAGAGAAACAGTGTTTTGTCATACCTCCTTAATTTGAAACACACTACTACAGTTTGATGTGTGAGTGTGTCCTGTTTACGCTCCTGTGAAATGTACAGTCAGACATATCTCTCTTCTGACTCCATGTTGGCACTGTGGTAGCCTCCTTGATCATGTGCATCACTCCACAGCGCCCCCTGTCAGGAGATCCTGCTGTGGCACCTGTGCCAGGCTGAGAGTGGGCAGGCCCTTCCTCTCCTGAGGCGACTCTGCGGGTTGGGGGCGGAGCCAGGAGGAGGAGTGGCACCGGGGTGGCAGTTCTCACCGGGAAGCGAGGGAGGAGCCATACTCACGCCCAAAGAGCCAATCAGGTGGGCTGCACAGAGCGCCATGGTTACAAGAGTGTTCTTTCCTTTGTGGGGATGTTTGTAAGGAACAATGATGGGCCGCATTGGCGAGTTGAAGCACATTTTGTATAACTTTATGTTTATTCGTCACTGCCAGAAATTCGGGAATAACCCTAGATGTTCTGCCTTTGACCTTGTGGACTTTGTATGTGAAAGCTGTCCATCAATGTTACCCCAACATGTATATTGTCTTTGAGAGTCACCAACATCTTAAGGCAAGTTTCTTGTGTCAACACACTTGGCCCGTGATTTTGATTCTGAGAGTCATCCGTGTAACATCAGCCTTAGTGTGTCACCCATTCTCCTCTTTGTCCATTTGTTGTCCACTGCTGTCTACTAAATTCTATTCAGTTTTGTTGATTTCTATGGCACAATTACACAGTAGAAACTGTCTGAAAGTGCTTTACAGAGCCCGAGGTCTGACCCCCTCCTGAGCAATGACAAGGTGACCGTGGCAAGGATTATGACTCATCACTCTTCCGCTTTGCTGTCTTTTTATCTCACTGTTTGCCTCCCCCTCTTTATTTTTCCCCTCTCTTACGACCCTCCCATCCTTCCCTCTCTCTCTCTCTCTCTCTCTCTTCCTTCTCTCTCTTCCCCATCCTTTCCTCTCTCTTCCCCATCCTTCCCTCTCTCTCTTCCCTCTCTCTCTTCCCCATGCTTCTCTCTACCCCCCTCCCTTTTCTCTCTCTTCCCCATCCTTCTCTCTACACCCCCCCCCCCCCTTTCTTCCCCATCCTTCTCTCTGCTCCCCCCCTCTCCCCTCCTGCAGTGATGAGGACGAGGAGCTGTATGAGAGGCTGTGCGGGGAGCAGTGGCGTGTGGAGTGTGTGGCTCAGCTGCTAGGGGAGATGAAGGACAGCGACCTGCCTGCTAACTTCTTCCTGCAGCTGCTACAGGTTTGGCCCCCTACTGGCCAGGGACAAACTCACACCTCAGTTACCGCTAAGTTACCACTACTAAAAAAATATATTTACAGTGTAGTGTATCTTGCTGCTCTAGGGAGCATTAGTCTCGTCACATTGAGAGAGCATGTTCTGGGAAACAACTTGTTGAAGTTTTAATATGGGATTGCAATAAAATCTGCTTTAAACAAAGCTGGCTCAACTTCAAACCCACTAACAACTTGGCAAAAAACTTAGGCCACCACATTGTCTTGTTTGAATAAGCACTGCTTCATTTAAGCCCTACTTTCTCAAAGATTAGATTGCATACAGTGCCGTATTTGGTATTTTGGTAGTTCAAATGCCATAAGTCTGTTTCCACTCACAGTGCACTAATTTCTCTCATGGCTGACTCATGACATATAATGCCCGTCTGACTTAGAAATGCCGTTTTAATAACAGATATCTCTGTCAAGAGAGACCGTTATAAAGCTCCCGCGCGTCAAGTCTCAGCTGTGCTCTTATTCTGCTGAGTTGCCTCAAATCTTTAATCCATACAGGCTCCAGCGTAGGGACTGGGAAGTAACTTCTTTACTTTAATTATCCGTTAGGATAAAGTTAAGCCAGATAAAACACCCTTTCTTGCGAAGTCTGATTTTGATGATACTGTATATAATGTTTAATCATTTCGTTTCCTTCTTAAGAGGATGTTAAAACAAAAGAGGAGTTTTTAATGATCTGAGGATTAGCTGCTACTGTTTTAACTATAGATAAAGCTCTGCACTCTTGAGGTTGCTGCGATTAACGTCGAATTTGTCCCCTCTTTCACATTTAGTAATTTAGCAGACGCTTTTGTCCAAACCGACGTACAAGGGGAGAGAAGAGTCAAGCTAAGAGCAATAAAAACCTGGTGTAACAAGAAATACTACTTTACATAAGAAATAGAAAAACGACATAGAAAATAAAATAAAAGAAGTGCAGGAATGTAACTGCTGTAAGTGCAAGTTAAGCACTAGTTGAGGAGCCAGTTAGGAAGGGAGGTGCTCCCTGTACTGAAATGGCTTCATGGAGCTCTCTGTATTGAAATGGCTTCAATGATGGAATTGGTTTTACTTAGGAGCTGACCAGCTGGAGAGCAGAACAGGAAGTGGAAGAGTTGGAACAGGAAGTGGACACATCCTCCATGACACTGCTAGAGCTGGAGCTGCACCTGATTGGCCAGGTGGCAGGGCCTGGTCAGAAGCTGGCTCTGCTGCAGGTGCTGGCCGTGTTGTGTGAGGGCCTGCCCCATACTGTGCTGCTGCGCAAGCCTGCTCAGGTGAGAGCTCACACACACACACAC
>NC_137926.1:10439179-10441679 GCF_963457725.1 Sprattus sprattus | reverse complement strand
TCTGAGTGCCTTCTGGAGGCCTGTGACCCAGATGTGCCCACACGAGCGGCAGCGCTGAGGACCCTCACCCGCGCCTTACAGAACCGCCAGCAGGAGGCGCTAGAAGCACAGGAGAAACTGGTGACGGTGAGGCGGAGGGAGTGTCTGGAGTCTTGTGCAGTGTGTGCAGTCTTTCTGTGTATATGAACACAATGTGTGTGTGTGTGTGTGTGTGTGTGTGTGTGTGCGTGTGCGTGTGCGTGTGCGTGTGCGTGTGCGTGTGCGTGTGCGTGTGCGTGTGCGTGTGCGTGTGCGTGTGTGTGTGTGGAGTAGGTTTTCCATTTTCAGATTTACCAGAGAAATGGGGACTGATGGGTCGAGGCATGACAGGTTTTTTTAAAGAACTGGACTAAGAAACTGAAATTCTGTGTTGCTTTGAGTAGAAGCAGTGGGGCCACATGCATTTGTGATGATGATTGCATGCATAGTCACAGAGAGTTATAAACGTAACACTGCGCAGTTCATTGGTTGATCAAAATCATGGCTTGTTTTACGTGATTATCTTTTGTGTGTCATCCTCATAATTGATCTGCTTTGAAACAGCATAATGTAAACATGGCAATTGAATAGCCTGTTTATTTGGCATGTGCAGGATTAGCGTTTTTTTAATATATATCAGACAGCAAATATCACTGCTGAATAAGAACACCCTGGTGTTTGGTGTCTGTGCATGTGATCCAGTATGGAGGTGCTGCTTCTGTGAACTCAGGGAACCCTGCAGAGCAACTGTGCCTGTCTTCCATCCTCTGGGGTCCTACAGGCACAGATTCCACCTCATGTTTTTATGTGTGTGTCTGTGTGTGCACGCATATGTGGACACAAGTGTATGTATGTATGTATGTGTGTATGTATGTCTGTATGGATGTGTGTGTCTGTGTGTGAGAGAGAGAGAGAGAGAAAAAAAAAGAGAGAAAGAATGGGGTGCTGGTTGGTGTCATCACTGGGACAGTGCGAACCCCGAGGGGGTTGAGGGGTTGGGGTTGTTATAGGGAATATTAAATGAGGCTGTGGTTCTCTGATGGACCCGCACCCCTCCCCACATTAACAAGCCCCTGTGGAGTCTCCTTCCCCCGGCCCCTGCCAGCTCCCAGGGGCCCCACGCTCAAGGCCTCACCCAGCAGCACCCAGCCTAGCCCATCCCGACCCAACCCAACCCAACGCTCATCCATTAAACATGGCCTCAGCCCAGCCTGCGCAGCCATTTCCCAGCACACACACAAAATCACACACACGCAAAACCCTGGGGCCTGACTTTTGAGAGAATGTGAGAGTGTGTGTTTGTGTGTGTGTGTATGTATGTATGTTTGTTCAGTTGGTCATTGGTTAGTTTGAGCAGTGCAATTATATTAGTTTATGTCACTCACTTTGTCTGCATAGATCATTCAAAATACATTGGATATGCTGGGATGCAAGTATTAGACTAGACCATTAAACACACACATACACACACACACACACACACACACACACACACACGTGCATTAAACCACAGGACGTGTGACCTCATCTTACCTCGTTCCTGTTTACCACAGTCATGAGCACCTCAGGCCACTGACTGAGGATTTCCTCCTAATTTGCATGGGGGAAGCCATGGAATCTACTAATTAGGCAGAGCGAATTAACTTACACAAAGAGCCTCCCCTAACACACACACTCTTCTCTCCCCTACAGCTATTCCTGGAGAATCTGGAGCACGAGGACTCTTTTATCTACCTCTCGGCCATTCAAGGTAAAACACTACCACAGTGTGTCAATAGTGTGTGTGTGTGTGTGTGTGTGTGTGTGACAACATTGCTGTAAGGTCGAGAGGACTCGACACAGTTTGAACTCGATGAGTCACAATCACTGGTGCCAGCTGAACTTCAAAGGCACGCGTTCGCTATCAATAATGAATGGCACCTCGGGTGCGTGGCGTGTTTGTTTGCGTTTCCAACCCAGACACGATCCGCCGCCCTCCACTGATCCTTTGTGTGTAAGGCGTGCCATTTGCATGATAATAGGATGGAGGTAGACGCTTGTTTGGGCCGTCAGGGTTTGTTATTTTTCAGTTACCCTCACATGGGATGTGGACTCAACAGACAGAACTCAAGTTTAAGCCTGATATCCATCAGACCTTTAGCCAGGACCCCTTGATGAGCCAGTTAGTCATAAGCAAAGTGGTTCTATTTATGGTATTAGCATTGATCGTGACAGGGATGGCAGTGATAAGGGATGATAGGGATGTGCATCTTTATGGGCTAAATAGACTCAGCACACTCGACTGTAGAAATGGACTTCTATTTTCTCAGTAGTCAGCAGTAATGGGCTTGCGCATGAAGGTGGCGTTTGGGTTGGTGGGATCCGCTCTGCTTGTTTGGCTGGAGCGGGTGGCATCCTCTTCTTCGCCGAGGGTTTGATCCGCTCCCTGGACTCATCCAGCTCATGTCCTTCTCAGAGAGCTGCCAGACACAAATGTGTTCTT
>NC_137926.1:10384179-10431679 GCF_963457725.1 Sprattus sprattus | reverse complement strand
TGAAATTCACCCCAGGTGTGTCTCTTCACATGCTGGACCTGGCCGAGTTCACTCAGCCTAGGGGTCAGGTCAGGGTCAAGGTGGAGTTCAGCCAGTAGTTTTCCGAAGTGCAGATGTGTGCTCTGCCCAAGGTCGGAGGTTAGAGGTCAAAGGTCAAGGGTGACTGCTGTGGCTGGAGCTCTCAGGTCAGGTCGCCCTCTCCTCCCACAGCGTGTGAGCCCCTCTCCCCTGCTAAAGACCTCCGCTCTCCTGCTCAGGGCAGCCCCTCCCCCTGTGCTGAGATCAGGGGTTTTACTGGTGCAGGGAACAGGAGGGAGGGGGCTCGTGAGCATCATGTAGTCGTCACTCAACTAGGCACTGAAATGGCAGAAATACATGTGTGTGTGTGTGTGTGTGTGTGTGTGTGTGTGTGAGGGGGGCGGGGGGTTGTAGTGACGCATACATGCAAACATACATCGATTGCATGGTCCATGTATGTCTGCAGGTTTGCGTAGCTACATGCTAACGGGTCATTGCTAATGTGTATTTACAGCGTGTAAGTGTGTGTGTGCCAGGGTGTCAGTACAGCTTACATCATTTGTATGTGTTTGATTGTGTGTCTCAAGTGGGGTTTATATAAAGCTGTCGGTGGTGTGTGAGGATGTGTGTAGCAGACCTGGCTCTCATGAATAAGCAGCTCTGTCAGGTTGAGTAACAGACCTGCTTATTCATGAGAGAGCAACAGGCTGCCTCTGCACACACACACACACATAAACACACACACTCACACACTCACACACACACACACACATACACATACACATACACACACACACAAATAGTCATCTGACAGCTTTATGGAAGCCCCTCTGAAAATATACTCACACTTAGACCAGATTTAATGACCTTCACTGCGCCTCAGTGCTGGATTAGTGTAATTTGTGACTATGCATGTAGGCGTATGTGGTTGATAGATGTGGGAATAAAAATTGCATGTGTGTGTGTTGTGTGCTGGATGGAAATGGGTG
The DNA here is from genome assembly GCF_963457725.1 of Sprattus sprattus. Classification (NCBI taxonomy): domain Eukaryota; kingdom Metazoa; phylum Chordata; class Actinopteri; order Clupeiformes; family Clupeidae; genus Sprattus; species Sprattus sprattus. The sequence goes on along the minus strand of NC_137926.1, from coordinate 10,430,672 downwards.
TGTATGTATATTAAAGAGAGGCTGTGTGTCTTGATTGGGTGAGTGTGTGTTTGTGTGCTGTGGCGTCCATTCATCAATCGAGTAGATCGACCCAATGCGCTAGTGCAGAACACAGCACTGCGGACCTCGCCATGAGACCACAGAAATGCCCTTCATTTCTGACCTTAACTCATCTGAGATGTGTATGTTTGTGTGTGTGTGTGTGTGTGTGTGTGTGTGTGTGTGTGTGTGTGTGTGTGTGTGTGTGTGTGTGTGTGTGTGTGTGTGTGTGTGTGTGTCAGTTTATGGGAATTCCTTGAAAATTGTGTTAATGCTGTGTATGCACATTTCTCGTGTGTGTGTGTGTGTATGTTGTGGCCACGTTGAGTTGTTGAGTATGTGCCTGCATTTATTCCTTGAATATGTGTTAATAATCTGTGTGTGTGTGTGTGTGTGTGTGTGTGTGTGTGTGTGTGTGTGTGTGTGTGTGTGTGTGTGTGATTCCCACGTTCACAGCTGAGTGTGTGCCTGACAGCTCTGATAAAGACTGAGAAGGAGGCTGAAGTACGGAGAGCAGCGGTGCATGTCATCACACTGCTTCTAAGGGGGCTGAGCCACACAGCCACACAGGTGTGTATACACACACACACACACACACACACACACACACACCAACTAACACACACACAAACACTCACAAACACACCCACACACTGATGAACATGCACATGTTAGATACAAACCTACACACAGTTAAACAAATAAATGTCCATATACACACACACATGCACACACACACACACACTTACTAATGAACATACACATGCACATGACGGACAAAAACGTAGGAACAGACACAACACACAGTGGACTGTCACAAACACACACATGTGTTTTAACATACTGCAAGACCACAAGTGCATATGCAAATGATCATCCTCTATCTCTTGTTCTGTGACATCCTACGCAAACATCTCTGAACCCTATTTAAGAACTTGGAAGTCAGTTTTTGTGAATTTGAAATTTGGAATTTAGTATTATAAAGTTCCTTCTCAGAGTTGTCGGGAGGGAATGCAATCAAATGACAGCTGTAGGGTCCCTAACAAGACATTGTTATGTTGAAATACACGGTTTCCATCTCCCATCAGACCCACAGATTTCTTCCATCAAAAAAAGGGGGGCAGGATTTGTCTATGTAAATGTTTGAATAGGATTTTGCTCTAGTGGTTGTTTTTTAAACCAAAGCTTATATGTCTTAGAGCTGTTGTCATAGTCATTGAGCAAAGAAGACGAAACGTGTTTGAACTCTGAAGACATTACAGTCAGATGTTGGCCTTAAAGGCACAATAGAGTCTGTGTCTCCGCCAAGAATGGGGGTCACCTGGGGTGGCTGGTGCTTTTGGTCGGCGGTGTGTTGGAAGGCGGTATTGCTCACACAGCTTTGAATTACCTATAATAACCTTGGCCCGGGTCTTTGCCCAGTCTTCAACAGGTAAAATATAGGCCATAGAGGCAGTGGGACAGGATGGGATAAATGCTTTCCTTTTTCCTGTTTAACGCTCTCTCTCTCTCTCTCTCTCTCTCTCTCTCTCCCAGTAAAGACAGCAATGTCTGAACACACACTCTCTCTCTCTCTCTCAGTAAAGACAGCAAGGTCTGAACACACACACACACACACTCTCTCTCTCTCTCTCTCTCTCTCTCTCTCTCTCTCTCTCTCTCTCTCTCTCTCTCTCTCTCTCTCTCTCTCTCTCTCTGTGCCAGTGTGTGACTGTGTTTGAGTTTAACATGCAGACTGTGTATCAGTGCTGTTGGTTTATGCTACATATTCATCAGTAGGTAAAGACATACTATACCTTTGCTTGTACAGGAAGTAAGATATTTAAGGTAAGTGCGGTTCGCTCGTGACCTAGACCTAAACACTAGATCAAAGCAGCTTGTCCTAGTAAACCCTGCCGGTAGTATGAGGATAAAGTGAAATTAGGTCCCAAATATCACATTACAAAGCTCCAAATGAAATGCCTTCGCCGTGCTGTGGCTAGCAGATATAATCAATAGGAATCTGGGAGGAAAGGACAGGAGGCTAATTGCTCAGCTTAGCCCTATGGCTCTTAAGCCTAATTTAGGGTCGTTTTAGACGAAGAACCATAAGCACATAATTTACACAAGGGACTTGTTTTAGACAAGTTTTGATATACGGTTCCTTAAGGTTCCCTAAGGTTTGTGCGTGTTGCAAAGCAAATCGACGCCAGAACTGTAGGATTTATTTTGAGTGAAGTAAGCGTATTAATTGCAGCAGCACAAAGGAAAAAAACTTACCGGAGCATGAAAGTGTAGTGGGCGAAAGGCTTGATGATGTGAATACATGTGTTACACAAAATACAAAGGTTGGCAATTCAATACCAGTGGCGAAAAAGACAGATCACATGATGCAGAAGTTCGTTTATTGACACATCTTTCAATGACGGTAACAGCGCTTTAAAACTATGTGTTTATGAGTTACATTATTCAAAGATGAGAGGTAAACGGCGAGAGAATCGCCAGGTGTACCTTCTCATCATGAGTGTATGTTGTCAGTGCTTGTAAATACAATGGTGTTGGCCACAAGTTAACTCCACGTTAATGTTAGCTTTTGTATATGAGCAGACAGGGCTCATTCTATCAAACTCGCAGGTGCAATTGATTGATTCAAGTACACTACACAAGTACACTACACAAGTACACTACACAAGTACGCTACAAGTACACAGTTACACAAGTAGAATACGTTTTCTTCATTACAGTTGAATCACAGGATACGTCTCATAATTTAACATGCATGAGACATACATATATGCATACAAACATGAGACAAACATACATGCATACATTCATACACACATATATACATGAGACAAACATGCATACATACATATATACATTCAGGCTGCAGGTGAGCAGCAAGCTTTTAGTTGTGTGGGTGTTTCTGTGGGAAGGGAAGACGGCAGATGATTTTCAACCTCTTTGTCTTCCATATTGTCTGCCTTCTGCTCTGACTGGGTGGAATTCAGGTCGTCGCCCCACATTCAGGATCTGCTAGTTTTGTTTCTGTGGTAACAGCGTAGGTTAGAGGCATGTCTGTGTACACAATCCCCTGCTGTCTAAGGATTAAACACTCATAGTGTTCATAGTGTTGAGGCTTCTTCATCACTTACAAGTAGTGTGTGTTCGCCTGTGTGTGTGTGTGTGTGTGTGTGTGTGTTTTCGCCTGTGTGTGTGTGTGTGTGGGTCATAAGCACTGTCAGAAGTTACACAGCTTAAAACTCCATCCACAAATGCCTGTGTAATGCACTATGACACTAAGCTGTGATGTTTAAAAATCACACCTCTTTTTAATGCATGTCCTTGTCACTCTTTGCCCGAGTCTGTGGGAACGGGCGTAGTGTTGGATGGCAAAGTGGGTATTAATTAATGATGGTTCTCTCAGTGAGTCGATGTGCTATCAGAGCTCATAACTGACTGGGGCTGAGAGGTCTCTTCCCTTCGTGTGTGTGTGTGTGTGTGTGTGTGTGTGTGTGTGTGTGTGTGTGTGTGTGTGTGTGTGTGTGTGTGTGTGTGTGAGTGTGTGAGTGTATGAGTGTATGAGTGTGTGTGTTTGTGTGTATGAGTGCTAGGATAATGTGATGTGCGGGTAATGTGAAGAGGCTCTGTGTGTCTTGATTGTGTGTGTGTGTGTGTGTGTGTGTGTGTGTGTGTGTGTGTGTGTGTGTGTGTGTGTGTGTGTGTGTGTGTGTGTGTTGTTTCTGGTGTGGTGTGGTGTTCATTCAACATGGAGTAAATCGACCGTGGCACAGAACTCTTTCTCTTCCCAGCTCGGCTGAGACGTCTGCCTCTCACTCGCAGCGTCCTGTGGAGATAACACCACAGCAGGAAGTGCCTGCTCATCTTGAGCGGAGCAGAGGGGATAGAGATTGGCCTGAGGTGCTCTTTTAGAGCATAAATTAATACATTAGCGCTCACCATCGCTGACACAGTCTAATGAAGTGTGTTTTAATAAGGCGCGTCCCTCTGGTTTCGCGAATGCAAATGTTATTCTTTGATGAGGTAGTGCAACGGCTGTTGACTCTGGCTCCTAGACAATAGAAATGCTTGGTGCAGTGATTCATGGTCTATTTTTAAGTGCCTTCTTGGGATACGGAGTGATCTGGTGCTGTGGTCTGGTTTTGAGAGTGTGTGTGCAGAAAGTGTGTTTCATGTGGGGAAATTATTTGGACTGGTTTGACACGGGGGAAACATAGCCAGTGCCTAAAAGGAGCTCGTTGGTGATGTGGTTTCGGTGTTAACGGAGCTGGTTTTCAGGGCTATGGTTAGTTTGGAGGCTGACTGGTGTTTCAGGCTAATTGGCTCTAATGGCCCCTAATTATCTCAGGGGTCCATCAGGTCCCTGTTATTAGGTGACAGGCCATTCATCCATCCAGGAGAAGGGACAGACTCAAACACAAAGTATTTAACCGCAAACATAACTCAAATCTGCACTTCTTAAACCTAATAATCCCACACATGTGATAACTGTTGCCTACCACAAACGGAATAACTAATTTCCCACAAATGTAATAATCATGATGTTTCCAAGGAGTTGTTAAGTTTGTGTAATTATTACATTTAAAAAGTAAATGTATCGCGTTTGCGGTTTATGGGAAGTTATTACATTTGTGGGTGCCCCACACTCCTCCTGAGACAAGTGTAATTATACTCCTACTGCTGTTGATGTTGTTACTAGTCCTTTAGCAGGGTGGAACAGCACCCATTCTAGGTCCTGGATGATGTGAGTTGCTAAGGCACCATGAGACTGGCTATCTGTCACATAATAACGCAAACATAAAACTACAAAATTGATCTTGTGACCTGCCAGGAGAAAGCGGAGTGACCAAGCTGGACAAATGACCCATGAACCTTGGCACTCTTTGATTTACAAGCTAAGGACCCCCATTGTAGTGCCTTTCTGCCATTTGCAGTAAAAGGCTTTAAGCAAAGGGAGAGTGTGGGGATGCATTTGGGTGGGCTGTTGCTTAACCAGCTCAGACTAAGGAATTTATTGGTGATCAGCCAAATTTTGTAATGAATGAATGCTGGTTTCATGGCATGGTTTTGTAGTTACCATGGCAATGTATTAGCTGTGACAGTTGGCTGAGTGGGAAAGATATATGGGCGGATGGATGGATGGATGGGTTGAATGCTATATATAATGGACATAAAATCATGTGTAGAAAGAGAAAGACATTCTCAGGTGTCAAAGAGGGAAGGCTCCCCTGTCATTTGTGTGAGTGGTGGCAGTCATGCAGCTGGTTTGGGGGTGAAGACACATCACACACACACTCTCTCACACACACACACACACACACACACACACACATGTGTTGGCGACCATGGACAGGAAGGATCTGAGCGCACTCAAAATTCTGCTGTCAGTAGGAGAAGCAGACGAGTGCTGCGGTCTCAAGTCACAGAGGAGTTCACGTCCAGCTGCTCCAGCTGTGTGTGTGGATGACCCCTCCACTGCCTGTCTGGGAGCCTCTAATTTTAGACTCCAACGGGGGTCGTAGCCCTGGGCTCAGCACCATCAATAGCCTTTTTGTCATTCTTGTCTTCGCTGTGTTTTGCGTGCACACACACACACACACACACACACACACACACACACACACACACACACACACGCACACACACACACATACACAGCCATTCACACGTTCTCTCTTCCTCCTGTTCTCTACCTTTCTGTGTATACAGTCGCTAGTCGCTTCACAGTGTACCCCCCCCCCCCCCCCCCCCCAAAAAAAAAGTCAGTGCCATTTTCTGGTTTACAAAAGAGATACATGTGTTCCAAATCATTACTATTGTCATCGCAAAAAAAATATGCTGTAGAATATTTGTAAAGTCTAAATAAGTTATTTGTCTACTGAAATTATAAATGAGTAAAACACTTGCTATAATAGTTACAACGATAACAGCAAGTCTTCTGCTATGCACATTGTTCTAGTGGGGTTTTTCCCCTTTCTTTTTCTTTTTGGTAGAATTTATGTTGAACATCTAGGTTGATGGAATGGAGGTATTGGGCTGTAGTGCCACAGATTCTCAGGGCTTTGACTGAGCCATTCTAGGATTTAGAACTTAACTATTTTCGAGTCACTCCAATGTTGCTTTAGCTTTGTGTCTTTGGGTAGTTGTCCTACTGAGAGGTAATCCCTCCCTTAAGACTTAGTTAATAATATTGTGTAGATTGTATTAACATTCATCCTCCTTGCAATCCGCTCCCATGTATTTTTCTCTCTTTTATCTCACAATAAAAGATAAATGAAGACATAAACACATGCTGTCACATTGACCCATACCTTTCGAACACACAGACACACACTCGCCACACACAAACACTCACACACACACACACACACACACACACACACACACACACACAGACACAGACACAGACACAGACACACGCACAGACAGACACATTTACACAGTTGTTCTTTAGACTGCACTCGCAGACATAATCTGTGTCATCATTTTATATGCCACCATTGTTTTGACCTCCCCTTTCTGTGCAGGTTCTGTCCGATGTCTTGCTGGACCTGTACCGGGCTCTGAAGTGGGTCGTGCGTTCAGACCGGGACGAGGTGGCGGTGCTGCATGCTCAACTGGCGCTGGAGGAGCTGGATGACATCATGCGGAAGTTCATCTTCCCAGAGCAGAAGCTGGAGAAGAAGATCACGGTCCTGCCATAAACATAAACTCACAAGAGGTTCAGAAGATCGTGGTTCTGCCATAAACATAAACTCACAAGAGGTTCAGAAGATCGTGGTCCTGCTATAAACATAAACTCACCAGAGTTTCGGAATAACGTGTTGCTGCCATCATGTCGGAACCATCACTGCAACAGCCACCACCTTCAACAGTTCCAATGGCTTTTTAAGAGACTTGTGGATACCACTGTGATACAAACAGATGAATTACTTCAAAGCAGTGGTTTACTGAAGCTAATTGATTAACTAAGATCTTAATGTGAACACTCTCAACCGGCTGAAATGTTGAGATTGTTTTAGTTCAACTAAAACATTCTGTACATCTTCAATGTGCACTGTGCAACGACAGACATAAAAAGCAGATCCATGTGTAACAGTTTGGCTAAAGGTAAGGTAAATAGCCAGCCCAGCCGCAGGGTAGACCAGCTTCTGGTGTTCAAGGAGACCAGCCCTCTGCCTGTGTGGCCATGCTGAGGTCAAAGGTTAACCAGAACAAAGATGGCCACTGTCAATCTGGTAGATTGGTCTCTTTTCAGGCAAGGCAAGCATACTAAGCTTGTTTGCTGAGGTATTCTTTCAGTGCAGGAACGGGGGTCATGACTTAAGAGACCAATAGAGGGTCCGTTTGTCACAACCTTGGTGAAACTGGAACTTTCCATCCCGGTACTCTTGGCTCTTTGATCACCTGTTTGCTCTTCTCTGTAGGCATCTGGGCAACAGCAGTGATGGATTTTAAAGGTTGCTGCCAGTTTCATTATATAACTTTTAGGGTGAAATATATATATATATATATATATATATATAGAGAGAGAGAGTGTGATGATTATGGAAAAGGAAATATAGAAATGGAAAACATTTTTGTTTTGCTATAAAACTGACGTGTGTGAGCAGTGAACATTGAGTGTACTTTCAGTGTGCCACAGATGAAACGACACATTTTACTGCTACAACCACAGTCTCCATATGCCATGTCTCGGCCAAGCTAAGGCTTTGTGACTGTCCGTGAATACGCTCTTATACTTGTAAATTCATTCAAATGTCACTGCAGGCTGCAGATGGCGATGAAATAGTTATTTGTCAAACCCAGTGGGCGTCCTGTCATCTTTTCTCCACTCCATCTTCTGTGAGCTCCGGCTGTAGCAGGAATAGCCCTGCTGAGATAATAAAATGATTAAATGACAACATGGTGCTGTTTTCTTTTTCATTATGTTTGTGCTAGAATCTATTTTCACTGATCCATATCCTCATGTTAAAAATCTACAAACTAATAAAAGACTGCTTTCACTGTTTCCACTGGGATTTGTAAGAGTGCTTCCCCAGCAGTGTGTTGTGTTCAGATGCATAGATTAGGTATGTGTGTGTTGTTTTCGGTGCGTTAATGAGGTGTGTGTGTGTTGTTTTCCGATGCGTAGATTAGGTCTGTGTGTTGTGTTCAGATGCGTAGATGAGGTGTGTGTTTTGTTTTCAGATGCGTAGATTACGGGTGTGTTGTCTTCGACTGTGGTCCGGGGAACCACAAGCAGCGCCGATAATGACACGAGAACCCCACTGAGACCCGACATCTACATCACGACCGGAGACCACGGCGCTGCCTCTGACACGGGGTTGTGTTCAGTTCACAGTCCCCTCGCCATGGCGATAACCACTGAAGCTGAGGCATGCGGGTGTTCCATATTTATTGCAACAGACAGTTGCGATGATAACGCCTCAGTTTGTCCTTGTTGGGGCGACATAATGGTGGCACACACACTATATTTATCTGGGGACCCTGGAGTATTACTCTTCCTTGAATCCCATTACTATCGACCTGTCATAGTACAGTCACCCTCGCACTGATGGATGAGCGGGGTCCCTCAGGTTTCAAAGACAGGTGTGTGTGTGTGTGTGTGTCTGTGTGTGTCTGTGTGTGTGTGTGTGTGTGTGTGTGTGTGTGTACTGCTCAGATCTGGAGTGGGCTAGCAGGCAGCCAGAAGGGGAAAAAACTCAAGTCTAGCCGTTCTTCGTGTGGGTAAGTGCTAAACGTATCTGAGTCTAAAGACCAGTGGAGAGATATGCAGAATCTGATTGTGTGGGTTTGCTATTGTCCTCTGGTTAACAGCCAAGGACAGTCCCACAGAGCAGGGTGGTGCTCTGATGCTGTTGCTGTGACACACACACACACAGACACACACACACACACATACTATAAGGGCAGAGTGCCAGCTAGGCATGGATTCTGTTTCAGTGACTACCCCCACACCTGACTTTCACTCCCACCCACCCATAACAGCTATTGACCCATAACCCATTACAGTGATTACAAATCTACCGTGTGTAAGAGAGAGAGAGCGGGAGGAAGGATGCACAGAGGAGAAAGGGAAGCAGAAACCTGTGTGTGTGTGTGTACCTTGCCATGTATGACCTTCTCAGGCAGGTTGCAGTGATGGGTTTTTTGTATGAACATAAAACTAGTCGGACACAGCATCAACTTGGTGGAGGAGTGGGGGGGGGGGGGGGGGGTTATTGGCAGAGGCGGTGTTTAAGATTTGTTATGGGTATTGATTATGGCGGAAGCTTGCTGCAGTCTATCTCTCCCTCTCTCTCTCTCTCCTTCCCTCTCTCCCTTTCTCTCTCTCTCCCTCCCTCTCTCTCTCTCTCTCCCTCTCTCTTACTCTCTCCCTCCCTCCCTCTCTCACCTCACATCTCTGTCCACCTCTTCGTGTGTGTCTCTGTGTGTGTCTCAGTGTGTGTGTGTGTGTGTGGGACCTGCAGGCTGGGACTGGGGCAGCAGCGAGGGTGGAGGGGGTTAGATAAATAAACGGGGCCATAAAGGGCGCATTGAGTGTCGGGGAGGAGAGAGCAGCAGAAGGGGGCTCTGTGGAACAGTCTGGAGGCTTGTTGGTCGCAAGGCAGTGCTGCAGAGCTGTGACAGGGAGAGGGTGGAGGGGGTGGGAGAGGGAGGGAGGGGAGAGGGAAAGAGGAGTGAGAGGGTGCTGGAGAGAGGAGAGGAGAGAGAAAGGAAAGGAGAGGCAAGCATTAAGGAGAGGATTTGAAGAGAGGGGGACAGAGAGTGAAGGAAGGCAGGACGCAGGAGTCAGACGTTTCAAAGACAGAGAGCGAGAGAGATAGAGAGAGAGATAGCAGGGGAAGTAGCCGGGATGGTGTGGCAGAAGTAAAGGGGGGATTGGTGGAATTTGGGCTCCCACTGCAGAGTGATGCAGAGAAAGACACACAGACAGAGCCACAGCCTCAGCCTCAGCCTCAGCCTCCGCCACTGCAGCACAGAGCAGAGCAGAGGAGCCAGGCTCAGGGGGTGCCCCCCCACCCCCCACCCCTCCCCGCAGGCACGCCAGGGCACCCGCTGCTCCGCCTTTCCCAGGGGGACACTCTCACCTTGGGCATGGATCCCGCGCCAGGTGTCCCGGAACCAGAGAGAGCCAGGGACCTTCCTGCTTCTAGCATCCCTGCCGTCCGCTTCCCAGCACGGCACAGCACGTCAGCGCTTGACTGAGAGGCCTTCATGCCCTGGGACTATCTGGGGGAATAGGGGAGAGGAGAGTTAGAGGGAGAGAGAGCGAGGGAGAGGGAGAGAGGAGGAGGAAAAGCAGGGGAGGGAGGAGAGAGAGAGAGAGAGAGAGAGTAGTAGTAGTAGGAGGAGGAGGAGGAGAGAGAGACTGTATTTTTGGATGAGGGATCTCCTGAATTAACAGAGCCGGGATAAAGATGTAGTGTGCGGGGAGAGAGCCGAACAAGGACGGTGCTGTGTGCTGCAGCTAGAGAGAGAGAGAGAGAGAGAGAGAGAGAGAGAGAGAGAGAGAGAGAGAGAGGGGAGCAGTGGAGCAGCGTGGAGGAGAGACGGACCGACGGCCGGACCGACCCAGCTCAGCTCAGTGGGAGAGACGGACAGGGGACCCACCACGGCAGCCACCGGCTTTGGAAGGTACCGTAAAAACCCCAAGAGACGCTTGCGTGTGACTCTCCATGTGGCAGAGAGACCTGGTGAGACTTCATTATGTACACGTAAGGCCCCAGAGACTTCTCAGGGTCTGTGTGGACTGTGCTGCTTCAGATTAATGTGAGGAGAAAAAATATCTATGACTTCATGAGAGAAAAAGTTCTGAGGTTAAGTATTTGGTGTTTGGCTTTAAAGAGTCGTAACATTATTTTGTGTTAGGGAGCTTTTATGAGATTCTCTGTGTTCCTATGAACAGGCTTCAGAGAGAATGTGTTACAAGTTTTTTTTTCCTACCTGGCTGTTTTTTCCTGTGAGGGCAGAACAGTTGATTTCTTGTGTTGCTCCTGTGTGTGTTACTGAATTTGCTCTTATATGTGACCTGTCTGTGTGTGGCGTGTGTGCATAAGTCTGTCCACGCATGTGTGTGTGTGTGTGTGTGTGTGTGTGTGTGTGTGTGTGTGTGTGTGTGTGTGTGTGTGTGTGTGTGTGTGTGTGTGTGTGTGTGTGTGTGTGTGTGTGTGTGTGTCTGTATGTCTGTGTGTCTGTGTGTCTGAAGAGAGAGAGAGAGAGGGAAAGAAAGACAGAAAGGGAATGAGAGAGAGAGAGAGAGGAGAGAAGAGAGAGAGTAGTTTTCCAGTCCCTGTGGTCGGGGTGCCCATGTCTGTGGCAGTGGGTGCTGGCAGGGTGAGCAGCGTGTTGCTTCTGCTGTATTAGACACTCAGACAGGAAGGCTTCAAGATTCCACAACCTCTCCAGAGGAAACGCTCCCGTCTGTTGGTCTTTCCATGGCATCATACGGTGGCCCACGGTGCAAAGCCTTCTGAGAGTCAGCTGACACACACACACACACACACACACACACACACACACACACACACACACACACATACACACACACACACACACACACACACAAACACACACACACACACACACACACACACACACACACACACCTTACATTCAGTCAAAGTCAAAGCAGCGTGCTGCTGTGAGTCACAGGGATCTGGTCCCACACCAGAGATTCTGAGCTTACGCTGCTTTGTGGAGATGCGATGGACTGTGTAAAAGAGTTGTCCTCAATCTGCCTGAAGCTCCACACAGATAAAATGTCTCTTTAAATAAGTCTAAATTGAAAAGATGAACATATAATTGAAGACCCCGTTTTGAATTGAAATCAAAGTGAGCTAGTCAGCAATGAAAAAGCTATTAGCAATCAGTAATGGCTGCCGTATCCCTTGATTGTCCCATTGTCTGCAACATTATCTCATTATCTGCTCAGAGAGCCCCCTTGTGGATAAGAAAAGACTTTCACATCTAACTTTCACAGGCTCATAGCATAAGGACTCAAACATTTCGAAAACCTTACTAAAAACCTTACTCCTGTGTTGTGGTACTAAGATCAGTATTTTACAGCGGGGAAATGTTAAACGCTATCTTGTGTTAGGTCTGTTAGCTGTTGTTTGCCGAGCTCTGTTTGCTGTGGGGGTATTGATAGACTCGTTACTGATGTTTAATAGAGGTAATGGAGAAAGAGGGAGAACAAATCTTCCTGTGGTCAGTTTCTGTGGGGTTTCCAGTCCATATCAGCTCAACAGTAAGTGCTTCAGCACTACAAATGTGCAGACATGGCACCCCCCCACCCAGCCCCCCTCTACAGCTGTAGCTTCACGTAATCTCAGCTGATTGGATGGGTTAGAGCAAATGATTAGTGGATTGATTCTGTAAGGCTGTGCTGTACTGCGTTGGAACACGTATGAAAACACAATGCAATAGCCCTTTCTCAATAAGGAAAAATGCCCTGCTTGAGACTATGGCAAAATACTTCTAAGTTTAAGTTTAAGTCTTTTTTACACCTATAACCCTCTACATTCTTTCCCCAACACATTATCAAACATTCACGTACAAATAAACACTCTCATACACATACACATACACATACACTTACAAACATGTACACATAAACATACACATACACACTCTCAGAAACACTCTCAGACACATACACATTCACCCTCCCAAACTGACACATACACATACACACTCTCTCACACACACACACACACACAAACACACACACACACACACACACACAAACACACACACACTCACACAGAGTCTCCCGTAGCTCTCTCTTGCTCCTCCATCCTCCTCACCTGGCCCCCACCCACCCATGTCTGAGCTGGTTCCAGCCCGCCCTCCCTCCCTCTCCTTCCTGTCCCAGCCAAAAGGCCCTGTCCCCTGGCCAAACCCCTCATTCTCTTCCTTCTGCAACACCCCACTAGCCTCTCCTGAGAATTCTGCCCCATTCCATTCACTCTCCCAGGCAACAGGCACGAGGCCGGGGGGAATACCTGAGAATTCTTACCTGCAGTTCACCTGGAAATACTACTCGACCCCAGAGGACCTGTCTGCCTCTGACCTGAAGATGGATTTCGCCTCAGAAATCCTACCACTGCCCGTCAATAACCTAAGATTACCTATCCTACGCTTCTTTGATGACCAGAAAGCCATATCTGTGCAGGACCCATCCGGTGCCCTTCTTAGCCTCCTTTGAAGGGATGCGAGACAGCCACATGGTCAGATAGTACCTTTGATATATGGCGTCTGTACACAGAGGGACAAACAGCAGATCTGCGATTAACTGAGGACCACCCCTTCAACAACAGAGTTTGGGATCAACCATTGGCTGATTCTTCATTAACAAGGCTGTTGATAGCTCATCATGAACACAGAGAAGACAGAGATTACAGTGAGTCATGCCCTTTGCTCATGGAGTGGGAGGGAGGGATTTAACTGAGTTATCAGGGTGAGAAGTGGGGACGGCATTTGGGTTGATTCCTGTAGTTGTTATTTGTGCTTTTTTTTTGGCAAAGGGAATGGCTCCCATTAGGTTCATATCAACTAAGGTATTTAAGACTGCATTGATTTGATTTGAACTGGATTGAAATTGAGTGGTGTGTTAGTATGCATGACTCTGGTACGAGTCAGCGATTCCCTAGAAACTGGAACTCAACATGTACTCTCTCCTTGTGGCTCGCTTCACAAATCATGTTGTGAAGTTGCTTCTTTTTTTGTGTGCTCATCTTCGCAAATCCAGTCACGCAGCCTTGTCAGTGTCCCCTCTTTATAAATTCAGTGACTCGCCTGGTTATAATTCACTTCAATATCCTGATAAGCTGTGCCCAGCTGTGTCACTAGCGCCGCTCATGTGGACCTTTTCTTCTCCTCTTCCACCCTCCCTTTCATGCTGCGAGAGACTAACAAGCCTCCAGCGGGCTAGGCCTTGTAATTAGAGTCAGACGTGACCCTGAGTGTCTCGCTGCTGAAGGAGTTTGGCCCCGGGGGGCCCCGGATGCATGCTGTTTGGGCCCTTTATTGTTAGGCAAGGATTTGCTGTCTCGGGGAGCTGTGATGTGAGGGATGGGGTGTCATTATTGGCGTTTGGGAGCCAGGACGCCAAATTTATTATTTGTGGGGGCAGGGATGGGATTAGGGGGTTGGGTGTACTCGGGTCATAGTGTAATAGTGGAGTAGTGTAATACACTGACATATAGGGCCCTCATTTCATGGGGCAACAAGCACTCTGTGCATCATCGAAGGCAGGGGTGACTATATTTGCTTTAACTTTTATATGGTTTGAGAAATTAGTGGATGTGGAAATTAAGTTATTCTTTATCAGCCTATCACAATGATTCAACCAATTTTATCAACATTCACACAGAGCTCAGTAATTGCACTACAACAGAGCAAACAGCTAAATTCCAGTCGCGAATGGGGCGGTTTACACCAGAGTAGACCAAGTTTCTTGTGCAGGAGGTCTGCCCGCTTTGTTGCTTTCAAAGAACTCATTTATACATTGAACTCCCACAACTGTGTGCAGACACACCCCAGCATTGCACTGACCCACCTATGTTTGTGCTTGGAATATATTTTTGCCAAATTATTAGCTTTAGGCCGGCACAGCGGACTTTACGTGTTGTTGCCCATCAATGAAATTAGGGCCCTCAATATCATAGTGTAAAAGTGGCATTGTGAAATTCTGTTTGACCTTTTAACTAACAATTGTTGCTAAGTTAACACGTTTTTTGATCAGTATGCCTTTACTTCACAATTATGACTGCCTGTTCTTTCTTGTGTTGGAAACAGCGAGGGCTGTCACCTAAAGTCACCTCCATTGGCAGAGGCTGTGTGTGCCAAGCCTTTGAGGAAGTAGCTGTTGTATGATACGAAGACGGAAAGCAGTGTGTCTATCTCAGCAGGGTTGGTGGGGTTTGGGAAGGTAATCTTATGAATGAAAGAGGGATTGTTCTTCCCGACAGCCGGTACTGAGAGTCAGCCTAGGCCTTTAATTAACATCATTAACCTGAAAGAGAGGAGGAGAGAAAGAGAGAGAGAAAGAGAGAGAGAGAGAGAGGAAGAGGAAAAGAGAAGGGGTACTTTCCAAACCTGACCCTAACAGTTTCCATATTCAAAAGGCTAACACAGAAAGCATTGCTGTTACACAGTGAATAGAGAACCCTTGTTTGGTCGAAAAACCCGGTGCTTTGATGTGTCCTTGCTGTGGTCTGGACTCCAGGGTTAGGCAACAGGCACGACCTGCTCAGACCTGCGTTCGTTGACTGTATGTAGCCACTCACACAATTCCTAGCAAGTCCAGATGAAGCAACATTCGTTTTGCAGTGTGCCATGACACTGAGATGGCAGAGGCCATGTAGATGGGAGAGGTGTTTAGTGGAAGAGAGAAGACTAGACATGCTCAGAGGTTTGGTTCTGCAGAAACAGGACATGAGTCAGGTTACTGACAGCATTAGGTGTGTTCAGAGTCAAGGGCGTAGGTTTGGTCTCAGCATTGGTAGGGACACTGCCCGGCAGACCCCCCCCCCCACCCCCACCCCCACCATAAATTAAAAAATGTAGTTGATGTTATATTTAACAGGCAAACTTTATTAGAATATATTAACATTTGTGTACTACTAACTTGTGGAACTTGGAACTGATTTAAACATAATAAGAATAATAAACCCTTAGTTTAAATTAAAAAAATAACGTTCTCCACATTTCTTGACACCACATGTTTTTGTTGTCCTTTTTGGATATCCCAAACATGAGTAAGACCTCATCTGAAGCCCTGATGGTCCAGCTGCTTCTTCCTCAACCTGCACTACATCTGCACTGGATTTCTTAGTTTCCTGAATGCATTTCAAAATATTGCCTTAATGAACAAAATTTCCTAATGAGAAGTACATGCAGTGCATTTGTTTGTTCTGAAATTAATTTGTAATATGTAGGTAAATGGTTCAGGTTTTATGGAGCTGTACTAAGCCTTCATCATCTGGATTGCAGTGCATTGAAATAATGTATTCATGAATTATATGCTACATACATTTGGGCATCCCAATTGATTGCACCTTTTTACTACCTTCAAGTATAACATGTATTCTCAAAATAGCCAGTGTGATTGATTACATTCATGGGTAAAATTGTCTAAACAGGGTAGGGTAGCTTATCCTTCTGGCTTCAACAAGACGAGATGTAATGCAAGCTAAAGTAACATGCCCTACACAATAACAACTTTCAAAACATGTTTCCATTGTACAATGGGTGGCGATTTAGGGCTAGCAGCTTTGCAATGTGGGTAGTTTTCCGACTAGCTAACTAACAGCGACCTGGGCTTTTTGATAGCTCTATATGGTGGAAAAAACTTCTGGCATCTCTTTTCTTTTTAGGTGGCTTTTCAGAGCACAAAAGGGTCAAAATATCAATGCTGAGACCAAATGAAATACTGATATGAGGCGTTATTATTTCCTGGCGAATTTAGTAGCTTACCGTATCAGACTACTAGCAGCACTCTTTCAGGATTCACGTAGTGTTTCTAACTCTGCCACTTCAGCCAATTAAATGACATCATCTTGTCTCACAAGCTCGAGGGCGCATTGGAAAACTTAGAAATGTATTTATAACTCTTCTGGGCGACGAACATTGTATTGATAATAATACGAATGAGTTTGCAAATATATTGTGCAAAATGATTTTTTTTCTCAAATTAACAAAATATTGGTAGGGACTTTTTTGTCTTTCCCAAACTTTGGTCGTGACTAGTCCCTACCAACCCTATGCAAACCTACGCCCTTGTTCAGAGTTCCAGCAGGCATTTTGATTCAAAATAAAGGGCAGAGTAAACTGCACCCTCTTTCCCTATGCTTCAGTAGGAAAGGAAAAGCTTGTGAGGCACCTGGATAAACTTGTGAGAGTAACTGCATCATTGGTTTGACACTGCACTGTACTGTAAATGCTAGTAAGGATAATGAGGATCAGCCTTTTCCTCTCTAACGCTCTCTACTCGGCCACTCGGTTAATCTTTGCTTCTTCATTTTTCTCCTCCTCGTTTTCTGTATCCTTTGTCTCTCACTCTTTCTCTTTCTAATCCTCTCTCACTCTCTTTTACTCTCACTCTCTCTTCCTCTCTCTCACTCTTTCTCTCTCTCATCCTTTCTCTCTCACTCTCTCTCTCACTCTCACACTCTCTCTCTCATCCTCTCTCTCTCACTCTCTCTTTCACTCTCACACTCTCTCTCTCTCTCAGATGCCCTCTCGTTGCGGCTCTGCCGTACGAATCTTCACCACCACCCTCTTTGCCGCGGTGGTCCTGTTCGCCATCCTGCTGGCCTACCTCACGGGCTACCAGTTCATCCACACCGAGCAGCACCACCTGTCCTTCGGCCTGTACGGGGCCATCCTCTTCCTCCACCTGCTGCTGCAGAGCCTCTTCGCCTACCTGGAGCACCGGCACATGCGCAGCCCCGCCCGGCCGCAGCACCTGCACCGCACCGTGGCCCTCTGCATCGCCGCCTACCAGGAGGACCCGGACTACCTGCGCAAATGCCTGCGCAGCGTGCGCCGCATCTCCTTCCCCGGCCTCAAGGTGGTGCTGGTGGTGGACGGGAACCGGCCCGAGGACGCTTACATGATGGAGATCTTCCAGGAGGTGATGGGAGGTGGAGAGCAGGCCGGGAGCATGGTGTGGAAAGGGAACTTTCACAGCGATGGAGGTGACCCTAGGGGAGGGGCAGGAGGAAGAGGAGGAGGAGGAGGAGAAGGAGGAGGAGGAGGAGGAAGGGTGAATGCGGAAGAGTCGGCGCGCGTGGCACGGATTGTATGCAACTGCCGCTACTCGTGCATCATGCAAGAGTGGGGAGGCAAGCGGGAGGTCATGTACACGGCCTTCAAGGCGCTGGGGGACACCGTGGATTATATGCAGGTGGGTTGGACTCACTGGGTGTGTTTGAGCAGAGGAGGAGGAGGAGGAGGAGGAGGAGGAGGAGGAGGACTGACAACAGTAGCATGGCAGGCAGTGGGTCACTGTTCCTCTGGGTTATCCAGGGCTGATGCAGACTTTCAGCTACTAGAGCTTCATTCCAAGTGTTTAGTCTGAAACAGGCGTTTGTCATTTGCTATTTGTGTTTGCTGATTTTACCACAAAAAAAAACTCCTTTTATGGATTTTGCGATTTTGGTATTATGATGTCCACAATTAACAGAGTACACGAAGGCTGAATGAAATGGTATTGAAAAATGTTCAGTCTAGCCATTTTGTTTTCTTGTTGTCAGCTTAATGCCTCAGTGATCTTGGGACACATTTGTGCATGAATGCACTTTCTTTAGTGGGTATGATGCGCTATCCTGAAAACAGCACTCACATCCATAATAATCCTATTACTGAGTTGGCACCTTTACCTCTCTCTCGCTCTCTCCCACACACACACACACACACACACACACACACACACACACACACACTCCTTATACCTTATACATTCCTCTTAACATTGTGTTTAAAAAACCTCACTGAATTTATAATCAGGTTATATCTGCTTGACCCCCCCCCCCCTTGTGGTGTGTCCACTGTGCCCTTGTTCCTGTGTGTGTGTGTGTGGGGGGGGGGGCTGGGGGGACGTGGGTCAGAGTTGAGATGCGTTCCTGACCTCGTCACCTGTATTTATGAGCACACCTGTGCACTGTCAGCAGCCTCTCATTGCTCTCTGAAGTCATAGCCCCTGATTGGCAGCTGTTGAAACAAAGAGGGCCTTGGACCATCTGGGGTTCACAGCGCCATCCCTCATTTCCAAAAAGCAAATTTTAGCTTAGCCACGGGAGACCCACATCTTCAAAGCTGGGAAAGACGACTACCTGTCCTTTGCTAAATGACATGCTGAAGCAGACATTTTAGTCCTGACCTACTGAGTCATGGTCGTGCTTCCTCATAAATCAAAGAACATGCTGAGTTATGGGTCCTTATGCACCTGTGTGTGTGTGTGTGTGTGTGTGTGTGTGTGTCTGTGTGTGTGTGTCTGTGCAGGTATGTGACTCAGACACGGTCCTAGACCCTGCATGCACCATAGAGATGCTGAAGATCCTGGAGGAGGATCCTCAAGTTGGAGCTGTTGGCGGCGACGTTCAGGTGAGTGACAGTGAACAACCACACACAGCTTCCTTTGTCGTAGACTGTCAGTTTTTTTAAGACGGATTAATACAGCTTCTGCTTGTTTGAAATGGACACTTCATACAATTTGTCATGTATGTAGATTCACCTGTCATACAATTCATATACATTATTCTCAAGAAGCAACAGTACTTTACATCATGCGTGTAGCCAGGGATATCATGACTCTACACTCAGGCTGGACATTGAGACATGCCTCAGCTGACTACAAGGAGAACAGCACCTCACCTCACTTCTCTCTCATCTCTCCTCCAACTCCCTGCAGATCCTGAACAAGTACGACTCCTGGATCTCCTTCCTCAGCAGTGTTCGCTACTGGATGGCGTTCAACGTGGAGCGTGCGTGCCAGTCCTACTTCGGCTGCGTGCAGTGCATCAGCGGCCCCCTCGGCATGTACCGCAACTCCCTGCTCCAGAAGTTCCTGGAGCCCTGGTACAACCAGACCTTCCTGGGCAGCAAGTGCAGCTTCGGCGACGACCGGCACCTCACCAACCGCGTGCTCAGCTTCGGCTACAAGACCAAGTACACAGCGCGCTCGCAGTGCCAGACGGAGACGCCCACGCGCTACCTGCGTTGGCTCAACCAGCAGACGCGCTGGAGCAAGTCCTACTTCCGCGAGTGGCTCTACAACGCCCTCTGGTTCCACAAGCACAGCTTGTGGATGACCTACGAGTCGGTGGTGACGGGCTTCTTCCCCTTCTTCCTGGTGGCCACCGTGATCCACCTGTTCTACCGCGGGCGCCTGTGGAACATCCTGCTCTTCCTGCTCACGGTGCAGCTGGTGGGCATGGTGAAGGCCACGTACGCGTGCTTCCTGCGGGGCAGCCTCGTCATGATCTTCATGTCCCTCTACTCGCTGCTCTACATGTCCAGCCTGCTCCCCGCCAAGATCTTCGCCCTCTTCACCATCAACAAGGCCGGCTGGGGCACGTCCGGGCGGCGCAAGATCGTGGTGAACTTCATCGGCGCCATACCCGTGACCGTGTGGGGGCTCATTCTGCTGGGCGGCGTGGTCTACACCATCTACTGCGAGACTCAGGAGCCCTTCAACGAGACAGAGAAAGCCCTGCTGATAGCGGGGACCATCTTGTACGCTTGCTACTGGGTCGTGCTAGGGGTACTGTACCTGGCTATAGTGGCCAAGAGGTGCAACAAAAGGGAGGAACAATACCATCTGCCCTACGCTGAGGCCTAGGAGGGGACATGCTGAGGGGGACTTCCTATCCTTATGGTGCTGCTAAAAGATTTGGAACCAAGTCCTGACCCCCTTTGATCTTGGATCCGCTCTCAGTCCCTGGTGCTATGGATTCAGTGATGGGGAAGTGCAGATGGACAGTGCCACTGGGGGCAGGCAATGGAGGCATTTCACGGGTCAGCTGCTGGATGAGTCTGTTTAGGTGTTTTTGTTTTTGTTTGTTTGTTTGTTCACTTGAGCGCGAGGCACAAGCACCTACAGAGGTGTTTGTCGTAGACTTCAAAGGGTAGTCTGAGAGAGCCGGTGAGGGGGTTCAGCCTCCGAAGCAAGGTGCTTTGGTGAATTTTAAAGCACATATCATGAGACAGGAAATGGACCATGTAGGGTCCCAGGTTTGGCCTTCACAGGGAGGTTGCCGTCGGTTACCCATAGACATTCATATCTATCTATACCTCTCCAGGAAACATACCCTGGGTCTAACAAACGCCCTGCTTTTATGGGGTGTCTCCTGTAAGAATGGTATGGTGGGCTAACTGTCCTTTTGCAAGTCTCTCTTCACCTGTATGACGGGCACTTGAGTGAATGTACTCCATTAAGGTTGTTTTTAAAAACAATTGTAGGTTTTTATTTTATTTTTTGGACTCCAGAAATTGACAGAATGGTCTATTTCTTTGGTGCTGCTAGTTATGGTGCCAAGCCTGAGATTCAATGCCTTCGCAACCGACACGACAGAACATTATCAAACACATGACCAGTAGGGCCCGTGTGTGTTCCCTCAGACGACACAATAAGAGGACCAGTTTCCATCTTCCTCACACTCTGTTCCACTGTCATCACTGTCCCCACACATTTAATCTGAGTTGGATAAAGAATAGGTATCAATTATTTATGTAAATATGAATAACACCTCATTTTTATAGAGGCTATGTCTGAAATCTAATATATTTTACTCTGCACTTCTTAGTTTGAACTAAGGAAGAATATGTGAACACGAAAAGCTCCAATGCAAGCCTGCCAGGGGCAGAAGTGTTCTCGTTTCACGTGGTGGAAATTCCCCAATCTCATGTTCTGTTTCCTTTTTCCACCTTAAGGACAACAAAACCAAAGTAAAGAAATCATTGATTGCATAACCTGAAACTTGAAAGTGCAAATAAGACACATAGAAACTTTGTTTACTGGTTACAGTCACGTCTAAAAAAAGAGGTCCGCTGTTGAATTTCAGTCCTCTCATGCTGCCAAACGTATGTGTCGGCTCATTTGATTTGTTCTAAAGGAAAGTAGACTATTAGGAATGCGAGTGGCAGCAAGGGTCGGGTACTTTAGTACCCTTTCTTGACATGCATCCTGGTCCCCTGCCGAAAAATGTGTACAGTAGTTTGTCTGAGGATATAATTGGCCAAAACCACAGTACAATAGTGAGTCATTTTGGAATGTTTCATATTGCAAATAATGAACACTTAACTGTCAGAATGACTTCTCAGTGAAACATCATTGCGACTGAATTTGAATTTCACATTTTCAGAACTGAGAATCTTTAGTAAAAACCAAATTCCTTGTTTCTCACAACAGTTAAATCATAGAAAAAATAAATATTACTCAGAAGACGAATAGGTGACAAAATAATAGTTCCCATCA
Organism: Sprattus sprattus; assembly: GCF_963457725.1. NCBI lineage: Eukaryota > Metazoa > Chordata > Actinopteri > Clupeiformes > Clupeidae > Sprattus > Sprattus sprattus. The sequence goes on along the minus strand of NC_137926.1, from coordinate 10,408,645 downwards.
GTTAAATGCCAATTACGTCAGGAAAGGCTTGATTTAGACTTTTCAGGATGAAGCCACAGGTATGAGATTCTAGCACAATCTGACTGCAGGATTCAGCTGTTTGCTGGAAACATGACTTCCACACAGGAGCTCTTTATGCGGCCAGACTGGGGTGGTGTGTGCGTGTGTGCGTGTGTGTGTGTGTGTGTGTGTGTGTGTTTGTGTGTGTGAGGCAGATTTAGCATGGCACTGAATGAATCAGCTCCTTCAGCCATGTTGGTGCCTAGAGGGTGGACTTTTTATGGTTACACCTTTCAATGGCTCACCTACACACACACACACACACACACACACACACACACACACACACACACACACACACACACACACACACACACACACGCAGACACACACACACACACACACACACACACACACACACACACACGACTGGAACACTGAGGGCAGTGTTTGTAAGTATTGCCTAATCACCGTCAAGTACCTACTTTCCTGTTAAAAGTAGGCCTAAACAAACATGGCTGCCTTGCTAAACAGCCACAAGTATCGCGTCTTGAGAGAAACACAATATGGGCCAGTAGCTTTTCACTGGAATGGGTACCACAGTAACAATCTGTTCTACAGGCTCTTAAGGAACTGAGGAATTGTGTGTAGAGTTTGTGCGAGAGGAACAGGGGTTCACCTTTTTTTAACGTGTTAAAGAAGCCGTTAAATTCTGTGGTTATTTGATGTCTTTTTTTGGCTGACGCTGGCTGGAGGAGACACACTACACACTGTGCCTGTTCCTTGTGTCTGTGCCAGTATGACATCTGCCATAAAGCATTTCCTGTGGCAACCTTATCTTTCCGCCCTCATGATTTACAGAAAGTTCCTATGACAGTGTTCCTTTCATTTCATGACTCGGAAGGGAAAAGGACTAGGGAGTGCATGGATTTCACCGCCAGTTAAATTACCAATAAGGTAACCCCATTAAACTATTGATTACTGGTGAAGTAATCATATCTTTCTTGGGCTTTTGTTTTGTGTCAGAGGGTGTTTTTCACACTGGCAAATCACAATCTAAATTACAGAGAGGGGGGGCTCCCATATCCATTTGAATGGCGGTTTCTGAGACTCCAGCCTCGTCCAGGATACAATGGAAGACATGTCTCTTTTTCTCTTTGATTAGGTCATGATCAGTTCTTTAGGCAATTCTGTATGACGAAGAAGAGACATGTCAACGACCGGACAACAATAGATCAATGCCTTTAATAGCAATTGCCAACAGCTGCAATGACTGAATGTTGCTCACTTACCAACGTGTGTTTTTTATTTAAGGACAATGCTTCTCTGTGAGCTGGATGGCAATCTATTTTTGTACTGTAATATTCAAAAGATATTTTGAATGTGTAGCAAACAAACAGATAAAAAAAAAAATGCTGTCATACATTTGAACAAAGGAGAGACAATGAATTTTATGACAAATCTGTATATTTTTGTCATTGTGGAAATGTGATGTTGGGTTTTCACAATGTACTGTGCAGTACACAGCCAATGATGGGTCATATGTCTCCTGTGCAGAATCTGAGTTTACAGACATTCAAACCTGGACCGTAACTGTTAGGTCCCATTTCTTGTGGCTAGTTCAGGATGCTGAACAGATGTGCTCCAGTTACCTTTCTAAAGAGACACGGTTTACAGTAAATGTCACACAATGTTTCCAGTCAATAACAAAATATTAAAAGCACATTATGTAGTTTTTGTTGTCAAAAACAATTGCTTAAGAGTTATAAAAGCAGTTATGTTTGAAAGATACAATAACATGGATACCTGGGATCTTTTGTGTTCGTTTACATATTTCAAGGACAGGAAATATAGAAAATGCTTTAACAATGACTTATGGACACTAGAAGATTTACAGGATCAAAATAAGTGTTGAGAAATGTGGTCATCATCTCCTGCCTTTCAAATGATATTATTGGCATAGGCTTTTTTAAATGTACAAGTAGTTTTGACGACAAAAACTATCTATTGTGCCTTTAAGGAGTCTGGAGTGTTCATTAGGGGGTGGGTCAAACTGCCAACACAACCATTGCTAATTTGTTATTTCAATTTGGGACCTGGTCACACAACAGCACATTCTGAACAGCCCAAACTGTTGCTCTGCTGCAATCAAGGAACTGGGAATGACCCATCATGTAAAAAAAAATCCAGTTTTCATGTGTAAATATTTAAATATGTAAGAAAGGGATTTGTAAAAGGAGTTTTATAAGTCAATTTTAATTCAAACGGTGTTTATTTTTGCAGACAATATGATATCTGTAAAGTATTGTTTTTAAGAACAATAAATATTATCTGAATTCAACTGCTTTAAACCCCTTTTCTCCCATTTTTACACAATTTTTGACTTTGATCAACTCTTCACTTTCCGTCCTCTTGTACGGGCATCTGAAAATCACACAATCGAAAGAACTCAGTGGAGCTACTGGAGAAATGTCATGTTTGATCGATCTTCATCTAGGTAGATGTCAGAAGGCACAGCCAATGTTTCAAGATTTGTCTGTCAGAGATTCAACACTCATCCACCAGTCTCTGACCTTGATGGCGCCCACCCCTAGTCTCAGTTTCTCTCCGGTCGGAGGCCGTATTCTACACCTTCTTGGGCACATTGGTGATGATGGGTTTCGGTCGGGTCTTGAAGATCAGTTTCTTCTTGATGAGGGCGGTGACGTTGTATGAGGTAGGCGTGTCATGGTTGGTTTCCATGGCCTCCCCGTCTTGCGGAAGGCCAGAACGTTTCACCAGGACGGCAAAGGGTTTGTCCAACTTCACTTGCTTCCCATAGAGGATGTGATGGCCCACGATGAGGATGGGAACACCCTGGGGGAGGAAGCAAGTATAAATCATACAAGTATAAACACACACACGCACACACACACCACACACAAACGCACACGCACACGCACAAGGATAATCCAAATAACTTTTGTAGAAATTGTATAGAGCTTACATTTATCTGACAGATTTTTTAGTTTTATTTGGAATAAAAAAAAAAAAACATTCACACATTAAACACTTAAAATATCAGGAGAAATTATGTGGAAGTGCAATACCAGAGAAGTTTTATAACTTAACAGATCTTCAGTGTATATGATTTGTGGGAAACAAACCCCTGTCCGGTGCATTGATTGTACCATGCTCTCCAGCAGTTTCCCTCGCTCACCAAGCTTCACCTAAGATTATTTGATTCATCCATTGAAGGCTCAATTGTTAAATACTCTCTCAGAACCAAGGGGAGTCTTGGAGACAATACACCCCCTCAGGATAAACTCTTCTCTAACCAGAAATTACTACATTCTAACTTAAAGGCACCCAGTGCAACTTTATATAAACATTCAATGAAAAATAAACATTCAATTTCTAGTCTTTTTTACATGTAGTAAGTTTCAATAACTCCATACCATTACATATCGACATTCAAGGAGCAAAGATGAGACGTCGTTGTGTGGTGAGAACTGACAGAAAATCGTAAACAACAACAATCGCCGGTGGGGTGAGGCCATTTTTCCATTGACTGGAATCCTGCTTTATTTATTGTAGGTTACAAAAAATAAAGAAAATGGCGGCGATTGTTGTTGTTATCGATTTTCTATCAGTTCTCACCACACAACGACGTCTTATACTTGCTCATTGAATGTCGATATGTAATCGTATGGAGTTATTGAAACTTACTACGTGTAAAAAAGACTAGAAATTGAATGTTTATTTTTAAGCCTCGAAAGTTGCACTGGGTGCCTTTAAGTATTGAAATATCAACGAAGGCATATCCTTATTAACCAAATCTCAAACGCCGGTCCGTTCAATAGCAACTCTACTAATGGTTCTGTAGTGGTCTGTGTTATGCTCAGTACACTAGCGCTCACCTCCTTTGTGTAGTGCATATCTCCCATGATGCTGCCTGCCATGCTGGTGTTGTGACGTGACACTACCTCCCCCTGGAGCTCAATCAGCAGCCACTCAGGAGGGCTGTCACCCGGGGCACTTAAACACACAGACACACACACACACACAGACACACACAGACATACACAGACACACACAGACACACACACATCACAACTCATCCATGATATAGGTCCTGCCTCACTGATTTATGACAAGAAGTTCCACTTTACTGAGCGTAAATGATCAGCTCAACTGCTCCACAACATGAAACAAGGGCATATTACTGAGATTTCAGCTTTTACGTATTGAAGAGGTATTAAGATTCGTTAAGTACACTATACTAACTCAAATTAGATATCAGCAGTCTGATGCATTAATAACACACACGTGAACATCCAATCAATACGCACGGTAAGATAAATCAAGAAAGAATTCGTTTTTTCTAATGTGAAAAAAAGATTTACCTTGAGATGATGATTTGCACCATGGTGGGTTGCTAGGATAACAGTCCGTCAACATAGAAAAAGCAAACATACTAAAATAAAGAACTAATATAAAGTGTCGCACCAAATACGCATCACCACATTCACTAAAGCACGCTATTCGCGACTAGGTTAGCGTCTGGTATGTCAAATAACGACCACTGGTTTACACAAGGTGGAGACGTTCCAAAAATCAAACAATGTGTTTAGATTACTTACCACTATTATTCTATCTTATAAACTGTTCAAAATAATAATTTGAAACGTGCAAATTTCATTGTTTACATGACATTCATGTCGCGGTACCACTACCAAAAATGTAACACGATTCCCGCCAGCTTCTCGAATCCACCCAAGTACAGCTGCTTCCGGTTGCTTACGTGGTTTCAATTCCGGGTTGAGGGTCACCAACGTGGTACCCGTGGATCAACGTGTGTACACATTCGTGATGAACTTTTATGGTATTTAGCGATAAACCTAAGAAAGGGACAATCAGAAGTAAGTGAATTGGTCAACGGCAGGCATACACATGTACTTATGCAAAACGTTTTATTGTGGTGTGAAACTCTAGGTAGTGGGTTTGAATTCAATTTGCTAATTTAACTTGTTAGCTCGCTAGCTTGCCAGAGTTGATGTGAGTAAAACGTTGTCAGTATTTAGTTTTATATAGCTCATATGATCTAGATTGTTATGTGTAGTTGAAATCACTGTGTAGCTTGGCAGATATTGATTTGATAATCACATAGATGTGAATTGCTGGTCTACAGTCCTCTCGATAACAGTGACATTTTACTGTGCTGCGGCAATATTTCATTGTAATCAATGTGGCAACAGCATGGACGGCTCATAACCAATCATTACTTGTTTCATTTCAGGAATAATGGGGGAATTTAAAGTGCACAGAGTTCGGTTCTTTGACTACATGCCCAGCGGTATTAGGGCCATAGCTTTCAACCGGCAAACAGAGCGGATAGCTGTTGGCAGGGTTGACGGCTCGGTGGAGATCTTTACTCTATTATACAACTTATTTCAGGAAAAGGTAAGGTCTTATATGTCGTGCACTACATGTCTTGTAGTACATGTAAGTGCAAGTAGACTTCATTCTCCTATACTGATCTCTGATAATTACGTTTCATATTACACGTGTAATTCAATTCGAAAGCATGTGAATAGACACGCTACTGAAATGAAGTATCAAACTAGATATTGTGAAGCTGTTGAACAGTGTATTTAAAAAAAAGTAGTAATCTTCACTGTTCCCTCCTCTGTCAGGTCATTCCGGGAAAAGAACAGAGAAGTATTGAAGCACTGTGCTGGGTTGGGGAGAGACTGTTTAGTGTCGGCCTGAGTGGAGAAATAATCGAGTTTGACCTGCACAACTTGAGACCCAGGTACACCATAGATGCGTATGGTGGACCTATCTGGACCATAACTGCCAATCCTCAAGGAACACATCTCGCGGTTAGTGTGTATTTGTATATGTGGACTTGGGTGTGTCTTTCTGGGTTACACTTGAGCATCTTTTAAGTTTTACTGGGCTGTTCAGAGATGCAACACATTTAGGCTAAATAGTTGGCTTATCTCTTTGTCTCAGGTGGGATGTGAGGATGGCACAGTGAAGCTGTTTGAGGTTCTGGAGGACAAAATCCAATTTGAGCGGAACTTGGACAGAAAGAAAGGTGAGGGGATGGATTTTGTGTTTTTTGTCTGAGTATGCCACATGCTCTGCAGGCTGTGTAAGCCCTTTATTCCTGCTCGTATTCAGATTTTTTTTTTTAAACAAATCGGCAGAGGGGAAAGCAAAACTTCTGCTGTCCTCTTCAGTCTGCAAGTACCATGAGGGCAAAATGCAGTATACATAATACATACTTATCCCTTTTGTTGTCAGTATAGTTAAGTTTAATGTAGTCATAATCAGGTTTATTCAGCTATCCTTCGTCTACCCACAGGGCGCATCCTGTCACTGTCATGGCATCCGTCAGGCACTAAGATTGTTGCTGGGATGATGGACATGATCCGTGTGTTTGACGTCAAGACTGGTAAGAGTGCCTGGACATTAAACGTTGTCCTTTTGTGCAGAGGTGACTGGGACTGGTCTGTTTTTGATCATCTTCCTGCTCTGTGTAAAATCTATAATGTATTTGGTTGGGGTATACTATTAACCAAAAATGTGAACGGCCCATTTGGTGTACATAATCATTTTAAACACCATGATTCACTCAAGCAAATGGGGGGGGGGGGGGGGGGGGGGCTACTGTGTTGGCCATCAGTCACACCTCTCTGTGGTCTGTGGTCACGTTTGTTCTAGTAGACGGATCCTTTGGCACGTGCTCCTCTAATGTCGCTTGTATTCTATTGATGCAAGGCATTTTACATTGAAAAATGATGCATGTATGGTTATTTGAGAATAACCCCTGACCTTGACCTGTGTGTGTGTGTGTGTGTGTACCAGGTCATGCCATCCACAGGCTGCTGGTTGACAAGGCGGCTGGAGCCCCGCGGGACCAGGAGTGCGTGGTGTGGAGTGTGGTCTACCTGGCGAATGACACGGTGATCAGCGGCGACTCGTCCGGCAAGGTGAAGGTGTGGGACGCACTCACGGGAACTCTCATCAAGAACCACGACGTCACCAAGTGGGACGTGCTAGCACTCTCTCTATCACAGGTGGGGAACTGTATGTGTGTGTGTGTGTGTGTGTGTGAGTGGGTTTAGGACTGAAGTGTGGATGGGTGTGGGTCTGATGTTTGTGGTGATGGCCTTATCAAGGAGCTTGTATGAAAATGCCTTCAGGAAAGCAGGAGTGGGTGAAAGTGCTGAATGTTCCACTGTACTTAAGCTGACATGTAGCTCACAGAAAGATAGGCTTCCACTTGTAGCTCACAGAAAGATAGGCTTCCACTTGTAGCTCACATAAAGGTAGGCTTACACTTGTCTCCATAATACATGTTAACTTCTTTAAATTGACTGGCTTTTGACTGTGCAGTGCCATACTAGTCTGTTGTAGAAAATGCTTGTAATGCTGAAAGGCTTTATATCTTATTGTAAGGTAAGAGCAGTGGTACCCACACTTTTTAGGTCTTTTATTGCTGAAAGGCTTTATATCTTAGATGTATCTTAAATGTTAGAGGAACATTTTGGGACATCGTGCATGTTTTGAGTGGGGTTGTCTGGTTTTGATTGGCAGGATGAGACCAGTCTTGTTGCTGGAACATCAGAAGGAACCGTGGTCCAGTTCCAGTTCCTGTCCTCTGTTTTGGGAAAGGAGGACAAGGAGTGGGTCAGAACCAGAACCTTCAAGAACCACACTCATGACGTCAGGGCGCTGGCAGAAGTGGACACTGCCATCATATCAGGAGGTTGGCTCAGTTTGATAACCTTTTGAATATCTCTATTTTAATTAGCTTTACTTTTAATATTATTAAGTTGTGTATTCGACTGCAAAATAGGCCTATAACCTGCAAAATTGAACATTATGATTCATGATTCAGTAGCTACACTATATGGGGCGCTAACCACACTGCCTCTTCCTGTCCCTCAGGTCTGGACACACAGCTGGTAGTGAGGCCTCTCCTAGAGAAGCATGACATCAAGTCTCAGGCCTCAGCGCTGCGCAAAGTCCAGTTTCCACACGTGAGTCTGACGCTGAATTAAACTCACCATCCCACACAATGCAGATTACTGACACCAGCCCACCGACTAGGCATCACTATAAAGATTACTGCATTTCATAATTACGGATTCACCATTCGGATTACACATTTTCACATATAATCGGTGTACAGGTCTTCATAATTTAGCAGATTACTGACTATCTTTACAGAACAGATTGATGGTGAGATGGCTTGATTGACTGGTGCTTGTCTTTATGTTGTGTGTGTCTGCAGCGGCGGTTGGTGTCTTGTGCTAAGAAGGCACAACTCCTCCTCTTCCAGTATCCCTCCCACCTGGAGGTGTGGAGGCTAGGAGAGGGTGAAGAAGAGGGTAAACATACGAAAATATACAAAAACTCAAAACACCAGACAGAAATAAACTCTTGACAGAAAGATTTCTAGTCACCCCTCGTTGCCCTAGGTCTTATTATGGGATGCTCATATGCTCCTGTGGGCAGCAGACAGATGTCTATTTGAAGAAAGAGACTGTGTTTTTTTTCTTCTTCTGATGATGCTTCTTTTATCAGGAACGCCAGGTGAGAAAGTGCCCGTGCGGAGGATCCCAGAGAAACTCCTTCAGTTGAAGGCCAAGGTGTGTGATCTGGTGTTTTGCCATGTACCATTGAACCTAGTCAGCTGTGAGAATGTAAGAGCATTCAAAGTGATCTTTATTCTCTACATAAATCTCTACAATATAAAAAAAAAAAAATTGAGAATATACCAGCTTTTGAAATACACGTTTGCTTTTTAAAACATTTGTAAAAGATGTGCATAATGCTTACTATACATGGAGGATGTCGCTCAGTGACATGCTGAATATGCACACGTACAAGCAAATCAATACACTGTGGAAACTACTGAGGCCTGTATAATAATAATCTTATGACCTCTAAGCTATTGTGTGATTGTTATTGTGAGTTGTAACCCTGTGCTTTATGTCTGTAGGGAGAGGAGCATATCTGTTGTAACCCTGTGCTTTATGCCTGTATGGAGAGGAGCATATCTGTTGTAACCCCGTGCTTTATGTCTGTAGGGAGAGGAGCATATCTGTTGTAACCCTGTGCTTTATGCCTGTATGGAGAGGAGCATATCTGTTGTAACCCCGTGCTTTATGTCTGTAGGGAGAGGAGCATATCTGTTGTAACCCCGTGCTTTATGTCTGTAGGGAGAGGAGCATATCTGTTGTAACCCTGTACTATATATCTGTAGGGAGAGGAGCATATCTGTTGTAACCCTGTACTATATGTCTGTAGGGAGAGGAGCATATCTGTTGTAACCCTGTACTATATGTCTGTAGGGAGATGAGCATATCTGTTGCAGCGCCGTTTCGCCATGTGGAGAATGGCTGGTGTACTCTACCACGTCCAGCCTACGCCTCTACAAGCTCCAGTATGAGAACAACAACATTAGCATCACCAAGGTAACCTCCAGCGACAGCCTGACTGTACTGTTGCATATCAGCCTGCAAGCCTACAGTTCATCTATACTTGTCCTGTATCAAGTGCTGTTTTTCACTCCAAGATCAGGAGGCTTTGAAGAAGGGGTAAACACTGATAAAATGTTTGTTTTGGAGCTTTCAGAATTCCCGAAATTCATGTTGAGGATATTATATACGATCGGATAGATTTTTCCCTTGGCTAATGGCGATGCCCCAGACTAACTATTTGTACATTGTTAGAGCTAATGAAAGCATTTAATGGTCTTTCCCCACTGGAGCCGGAGCGAAGCACTCACTGTGGTTAACTGCTCTCCTCTGCCCTGTCCAGTGATTGAACTCAAAGACCCACTTCGGTTCTCTGGGGAGAACCTTCCTGCCAGAACTGAGAGGAGCCCAAATTAGACTTGGCACCCTTCACTTTGTTATTTAGGAACTAAATCCAGTAAAAGAGGCTTTGCATGAAGGGATTGGACAAGCTTTTTGTCTTATCTGGTAGCGTGCAAACTGCCTTTCTCTGAGTTTCCAGTAGATGGCAGCAGATTATTTCCTATATGTCAGATGAATGAAGAGTTTTTTAAATGTCATGCAGCCACATTTATCTGAGGGGAAAATAAAAATGATTCTCTATTCAGCTATAATTTTTTATGAACTTGGTCTGTTGCCCGAGTTGTGTTTGCACACATTAGATTGCCTTCTGCTCACCAAATTAAGTTCTCTCTCTGTCTCTCTCTCTCTCTCTCTCTCTCTCTCTCTCTCCCTCTTTTTTCTCTCTCTTGCACTCTCTCTCTCTCTCACCCCATCTCTCTATCTCTCTCTCCCTCCGTCAGGTGTCTAAGCTCCCTAAGGTTCTGCGCTGGGCCCACCAGCTGTGCTTCTCTGCCGACTCCTCCCGGCTGTTTGCCGCCTCGGGTCGCTCCTCGGTGCACATGGTCTCCCTCGGCCCAGAGGGCTGCAAACACAAGCACACCTTCAAGCCCAAGAATGGTGAGAAGAAAACAACATCTCACTGCGTGCTCACTGTTAAGACCCTGGGAAGGTGGCATTAAGAGATGTACCTTCATTGGATGTTCATTGTCTGGACCTTGAGAAGGGGGGTGTCAAGGGAAACCTTTCTCATCCCATTTTCACTGTCTTAAAGAGAGAGTGTTAAAGAAAGCGCACAGTTCTAATTCACTCTCTACACTCTACTTTTCCCATTTTCCATTGAACACCTAAATCACATTACTGTCTGTTTTTTAAATGAATTACCTTTGTAATTGCTATTTGTAACAGACCTGAGTACAGTGCATATACTTTTTGAATAATATTGTAATTCACACCTTTATAGAGGAAGGTTTGAGGTGGATATTGGTCGGTTGTGGTGGTCTCACCCAGTACATGTTGCCAGATACATTGTGGGATACATGTTTATCCTTGTGTCTTCCCTCTCTCAGGCTCAACACAGCCCATCCATCTACTCACAGTCAGTGAAAATGGCCTCTGGCTCGCTACAGCCAACAGTGACTGTGAAGTCCATATTTACAGCCTGTCTACACTCAAGGTGAGTTAGGAAGCTATAAGGCTTATAAAACACTACATTTTAGTTTGTAAGAAATGTGCATCTATCGAGATGATGTCTTCGATGCTGATTGGCTAACTGTTGAGTGTCTTTTTTCAGAGTCACTGCACAGTGCCTGTGTACAGGTCAGGAGTCACTGCCATGGCGATTCACCCAACCAAAAACAACTTGTTTATAGCGCACGCAGACCAACAGGTAGGCCTCTCTCCGTCAGTGTCAGACAGGCTCCTCTCTTGTGTTACAGTCCCCCTCATTCCTGCTCCTGGGAGGGTTCCCCCCTGCACACCTGGCTGAACTTGCCACTGGTACATTTAAATGACATTGACGTGCTTAGAGTACAGATACATACTGAATATATACTGGCCAGAGAGTGTTGTTGATTTAAATCAGGTCTGCTTATACTGGCCAGAGGGTGACTTCCTGAGACGCAGTGTTTTTTTTACATATGTGAAATGCTTAAAGGAGTACTGCTGAAATAAGTTGTGAACATGAGTAGGATGCATAAACTGTTTTGGTTGATCTTGGTTTGAAACCTGATTCATGAGTATTGATGTGTGGACGTGCTTGTTGTGTGAAACCTGATTTGTGAGTATTGATGTGCTTGTTGTGAGTATTGATGTATGGATGTGCAGGTTGAAACCTAATTCTTGAGTATTGATGTGTGGATGTGCTTGTTGTGTGAAACCTGATTCATGAGTATTGTTGTGTGTCTCTGCTGATTCCACCAGGTGTTCGAGTTCTCCATTGAGCTGGAGCAGTACACCGATTGGAGCAGGAAGGTGCAGAGGGAGGGGCTGCATTTTAAATGGCTGGAGAGGGACACGCCCATCATGAATGTGACCTTTAACCCCCGGAACCCCGACCACATCATCCTGCATGACATGTACATGTTCTGTGTTCTTGACCAAAGCTTGGTAAGAGCCAGAGGTTCCCTCTCTCTATCTATTTTTGGCTTCCAAATGTCACCCACACCTTTCCTGTTACAAGTTCTGCAGTCTAGATATATGTGAGTGTGTGCGTGCGCATCTTGGCATATTGGTATGTTTTGATGCCATTCACCCCTTTCCTTGTTTGTGTGTGTGGGGAGGGGTGTTGGTGTGTGTGTGTGCGTCTAGAGATATGTTTTTGTGTATGTTTCGATGTAATTTACCCTCTTGCTTGTCTGTGTGTGTGTGTGTGTGTGTGTGTGTGTGTGATTGTGGGAGGGGGGGTGTGTGTGTGTGTGTGTGTGTGTGTGTGTGTGTGTGTGTGTGTTTGTCCATCTGCATGGTGTGTGTGTGATGCCATTAACTCTCCTGGTTCTATCTGCTTTCAGCCCCTTCCAGATAAGAAGAGCCAGTTCTTCAACCAGCTCACCCTGAAGAGCCTCCCTGAGCAGGAGAGAAAAACGCACTGCCATGCATTCAAAGTCTGCAAACTCTTCCAGGTGAGACACCAGTGCAGTACTCTTTCCTGTCACCAGAGGGCGATCTAGCACGGGTTACACCTGTGACTGCTATGTGATGGTGACTCTTATTACCACTGACCTGTAAGAAACATTGGCAGACTGTAATCATGGGCATGTACTAGTAAGATGGTTAACTGTTGCCATTTCAAATATTTCTGGCTTGGTGGATGTACACCAGTGGTTGTGTTAACCAGTTTAGACCATGGTTTCCTCAATGGACCTGTGTGATACCGGTGGTCAGTTGTGTGGCAGTGGCACATGTTCCTGTACCTGCATGAATGCACAGTTATGCTGTTATGATGGATAGCCTAGGTACAGGAGATGAAATTAGTTCATTTGATGCAAAAACTGATGTCGCTGTGCAGCTTATTTAGCTACTGAAAATTAGATAGCAAACTCTTAGTAAGAACACCACCCCACCATTGGTGTACTAAGACTCTTACTGTACCCCACCTGAGTGCTAGTTAGCGTGTGTGTGTGTGTGTGTGTGTGTCAGTGTCAGTGTCAGACTGTGTGTTAATTGACGTGTGTGTTTCCCCTCAGCCCCTGATGTGTGTGGACGTGCTGGAGGACCACTCCCTGGTGGTGGTAGAGCGCTCCCTGCTGGACATCGTGGCTAAACTCCCTGCCCCTGTCAAACAGAAGAAGTTTGCCACATAAGAGTGTGTGTGTGTGTGTGTGTGTTTGTTTGTGGATGAGTGTGTGGGGGTGAATGTCCTTTAGTGTGAGAGATTTGGTGTGTGGTTGACTGCTCTGTTGTGCTTTGTAATGAGTTTTACATAGTATACAGTAATAAATGACATATTTACTGTAAAAGCTGCCATTTCGTCTTCTTGTCTCAGTACATGTCTGTTCATGTGTTGTGGTAAGGATCATGATTTTGGTCATACTATCCCACCTTGTATACCTTTTACAGCTTCCACTGCCTAAACCCGATGCACATCACTGTCTGTTCAATGTATCCAAGGAATATTTCCGGCATTCCGACCAATCCAAGCAGTGACATTCTTTTTGGGGGCGGGATGTTTCCTTTTCTATTGTTCAGAAATTAGAACTTAGCACCACTTAGCAGCGATAAAGAAATTTGTTTAAACTACTTGAATTATTAAGGTCTGAGTGTTGTGTTAGCGGCTGAGCAGCTGATGAATGACGGGACTTGACACAAAACGTTGTAAATAAATTCAGTACTTTATTGTAAATTATCGTCCGTAACAACGAAACACTTGGAGTAGCATTCATTCCGGTAATATATTTGAAGTAGGTAATATCCTGATGCAGCACCGATTTTTGACGTTTCTCGTGGAGAGCAAAGCCGCTCCTTGCGTCCTGTCCGTGGGTCACCTCACAGAGAGAGGCCCCTGTCAGCTTAGAGCCTGAGTTAGCTTATAGTGATGAGCCTCGGAACTGACATGTGACACGAGCTTATCAAACTACAATGGAATTGAGCACCATAATGAAGGAAAGCAATTAAAACATGATTTGTGATTCGTGAACAGTTTGCGGAATGATGGGTTTAAACTGGTTCAAAATATAAAAATGTAAGACTTATTGAACAGAGGTGTTTGTTGCTGTTAGTGTGGTGATGAAAGGGAGAATTTTAGACTGGCCCTCATCTCTGGAAGAACCTTAGATGATGTCAAAGGTGTGATTTAAACACTGTTTTCAAGTTGGTATACAAGCCCCTGTGTGTATGAATGTGTGTGTGTGTTTTTGCTCTCATCCTGTGACCCAGGAGGTCTTGAGAAGAAGTTAGAAATGCCACATGGTCCTCATTTCCTGCTGACCCACTCTCCCATGGCTGCAGGGTAGTGTGAGAAAGGGTGTGTGTGTGTGTGTCGTCTCCGTGTGTGTGTGTGTCTCCCTCCGTGTGTGTTTTACAGTGTGTGAATGGGGGGTTCCAGTCTTAGAGTACTGTTACTGTTGCCATGTGTGAACACATGTGCCTGGTTTACAGCTTGGGGAAATGAACAACACTCCCAGGCAGTCTTAACTGACAACTTTCTATTGTGTTGAGATCTCTTTTACTCGCTGTAAATCTCGCTCAGCTCTGTTTATGTGTGTGTGTGTGTGTGTGTGGTACTGAAACTTTGGTTTCAGCAGCGGCCCTTGCTGATGGACCTTTTCCATGTTGTATTTGGCTGTTGAAGAGGTAGGAAATGTTAAATAGTTGGTTGAGTCCTTTTACTTGAGGTCAGATAGGAAAGATGTGGTCAGCACCAGATAGAGAGCAGGCAGGCAGGCTTGTGCTGCTTGTTGCTGTTATGTGGGAGTTGTTTGGCATGACGTGACTTTGAGGTTCTGGAGAGAAGACGCCTGAAGTCCACTGGGAGCAATGCAGAACCCTGGAGCATAACCAATGACAATGGAAACTTGATTAGAAACAGTGTGTGTTCATGCTTATCGACCTTGAGAAGGGGAGAGACTGCCACAAAACTGCATGTCTGCCTCCTGAGTCTAGTTATCCAAGGATTCTGAGTCTAGTTATCCAAGGATTCTGAGTCTAGTTATCCAAGGATTCTGAGTCTAGCTAGCCAAGGATTCTGAGTCTCCAAGCATTCTGGGTCTAGCTATCCAAGCATTCTGAGTCTAGTTATCCAAAGATTCTGAGTCTCCAAGCCTTCTGAGTCTAGTTATCCAAGGATTCTGAGTCTAGCTATCCAAGGATTCTGAGTAGTTATCCAAGGATTCCGAATCTAGCTATCCAAGGATTCTGAGTCTAGCTATCCAATGATTCTGAGTCTACCTATCCAAGGATTCAGATCCCAGATCAGATCCATAACTTGGGTCAGTTATAAATATATGTTAACACAAAGTTTATCCTACATTCACTCAGTTCAGAACATTTCATGATGTCAAGAAAAACTTTATCTTGACCTCTAGGAGGTCAAAGCCTTCAACCACAATGAAAGAAGAACTCCCCCCAAAATACTAAATTTGAATGGCGTAAAGATGGGTTGAAACTGAAATTCCATTCATGCCAACAAGTAACTTCACCTTCACTCCACGTGGCTGCGACCTCTTACCTTAACCCAGGTGTTTGTGGTGATGTTTGTCATAGGCCACTGCATTATTGGTGTTGGTCCCGGTCCCTGAATGACACAAACAAGTGCCATGTTAAAACAAGCCAGTTAACCTGGGTGCTCACAGCAGGATATTCACACCAGCTAACGGGAATGAATGTTGCCCACAGAAGTTGAGCTATGTACCCTCTTTGCCTTTAGTGAAGGACCTGAATGTGGGATGTATGAGTGTGCTTCAGCTGTAAGAGGTATGTGTGGTTGAGTGAATGAGTGGGATACTGTACATCCTGACAGACTGCTGTGGATCTAAGCTAGGTTTCCTCACTTTAACATGCAGGAGTATCGTGTCACATATTGCGTAACGTCATAATAGGAACAAAGAGCTCACCTAAGTAGTCCTTGTAATCTTTGTAATGCTTGTGTCTTAGGCTGCGTCCATCTAAACAGAGACAGTTGAATTGGTAAATACAGGTGTTTTGTGGATAGACAAATTGTCAAGGTCTGTACTAGAGTGGTGTATCAATGGCACAAACACATGCTTGTAGGCACATTATGTTTGAGGGAGGTTGGACTTTGTTAGACAAAAGGAATGTGTCTTTTTTGGTAGATAAAGAGTGATGGGTAGAGGTTGGTGTTTGATAGACACAGGTGCTAGGCTAGGTGTTTGTGTGTTGTATGTGTGCGCGTGTTGTATGGGTGTGTGTATTGGGTGTGTGCTGGCTGACCTGAGTTGCCTCTCTGTTTGATGCACTGGCCACGGTTCGGGATGCCTGCTGCTAGGTTACCAGCGTTGATGATGTGGCACTCGTACCCTGTTGGGCAGTGAAGGGGCTCATCACCGTCCTCTGTAGTGCTGCAGGCCTCCGCTAAACACACACACACACACACACAGACACATACAGACACAGACACACACACACACACACACACACACACACACACACACACACACACACACACACACACACACACACACATTGTTGTAAGAAACACTCAGGCCTATATTCCTTTATTGCTATATTCCTTTACTGTTGGTGTCTCATCTATCTATTGTATCTCATCTGCTGATGCCTTAAGGTACCCTGCATCTTAACTCCAGTCCAGGGAACTGTAAGTCATCACACTGACACGCCATCTTGTTTGTGTTTAGTTTTCTACGGTCTCTCACTCTACCTTGCAACACTTCCTCGGGCCCGTCCAGCAACCAGCCATTGCCTCCCAGCCAGCGGGGTTTGGGCTGCACCAACCAGTCCAACACTGCAAACACAGAGCACAAATTAATAAATAATAATTAATTTTATTTTTAACGCACTTTTCATTCAAAAGAATCTCAGATTCATATTAGAAACTAACTATAATAATAATACAATAATGTAAAAAAATTAGTTAACATAAGCATAATAGCTTAGCATAATAAATTAGCACCAGTCGAGTGGGGGGCCAGTCTAGTTGCCTACACTATACTGTATGTGCATTTGTGTGTGAGGACGTGATTTTGTGTACACACCTGGTGGAGGCTGCACCGATTCTAAGCACGCATATATGCAGCCGTTATAGCAACAGCGTTTGTGCCGCTCGCATTCGGAGTCGGAGCGGCAGCCGGGCACTTCGCAGGCCCGCTCGGGTAGCGTCTGCGGTGGCGGCGGGCATCGGTCATTCTTTTGGTACTGTGTGGATTGGGACTGGCTCGGGTACTCATAGTCCTGCAAGCACAGGGAAAAGAAACATTGAGTTCCCACATCTAGTATCCTTATCTAACCTACAAATGATCAACACTCAAAAGCTATCAAATAGGCCTATTCAAACATCATACTCAAAAGGAACACATTAATATGTTTGTTCAGGCAGAGATAATATTCTGACATTGCTTATTGATAAAACGTAATAATTCGATTTATAGAAGGTAAAATATCCTTCATTTGGAATTGCACATTCAAGCTCCCTGGTCTTGTGATCGTCTAGTAATTCATACTTCAGCCAGATGATGGCGATGTTTTCATTGTCTCGCCCGTGTGCCCTGAGTTTGTAAAGAGTAACGCTTACATTCATAAATGTTTATCATTTGGTCCGAGCTGCAGCCCATCTGGCGAGTGCTGTTTGGAAGACCAGACCGAAGGAATGGCTTTAGTAGTTTTTTAGTAGTTTTAGACACGGAAAGGTATGTCCAACACACAGACTCCCTCTTCTGCAGTCTAGTCTCACGCTTTTCACACTGTGGTGTTGCCTGAGTCTCTCTGGCACGCATTCCTGCTGCCTTGTAAAGCTGGCCATTTTTGCAAACGTTACCTTGCCAGGAGTTTGTTCGCTTGTGCAAAACACACACACACACACACACACACACACACACACACACACACACACACACACACACACACACACACACACACACACACACACACACACACACACACACACACACACACACACACACACACACACATATTAATCAGATTTGTACTAGTGCCATGGTTGTACTTTTATTCCCCGGTTCACTGACTTGAAATTCTTTCCACACTCAGGAGAGGTAAAGAGTTACCCATCCAAAAAAAAAAAGTCCGTTCCCACGGAGACTGGGGGCGGGGTCAAAGGTTGGGGCAGCAGATTTAGTCGTGTTATCACTGTAAGCTGGCGAAGCCCTGGGCTGGATAAAGGGTGCACTGTTCAGGAAGGTGATTGCATTCAGACACATGCTCACTTATGCCTGCAGCCATGTGGAGAGCGGGAGAGAGAGGGAGAGAGAGAGGGGGAGAGGGAGAGAGAGAGAGAGGGAGAGGGAGAGGGAGAGGGAGAGAGAGGGAGAGTGAGAGAGAGAGGAAGAGGGAGAGGCTTTTCAACTTCTGCCTGACCCGGGGGCCTCCCAGAAGGGTTTTTGTGGATGAATGTTTTCACTGTTTGTAACTTAAGAGCAGAGGTGTGTGTGTGTGTGTGTGTGTGTGTGTGTGTGTGTGTGTGTGTGTGTGTGTGTGTGTGTGTGTGTGTGTCTGTGTGTGTGTGTGTGTGTGTGTGTGTGTGTGTGTCTTACTCATCACTGAAGAGAGCAAAGATGTGTGCATTTATCTGTAAGAACCTGTGTGTGTTTGTGTGAGGGGAAGAGAGGGACAGAGTATGTGATAATCACTCACATAACTGGGGAGATGGTCTGTGTTCTGTTCCTCACACACAGATGTGCCTGTTATTGTGTTTTTAAGTATGTGCAGGTGCTTGTTATTGATATTTCACCTATCATGGAGAGGTATGTTGGTTTCCCTCTCGCAGTCCTGCTCTGGCTTTATAAAACACATCATGGAGTTTGTGTCCATTCTCTTTTCACCCATAGTGTCATTCGCCATGTTGTTATAATATGTAATATTTATGATATTATATAACATATAATATATGTAATTCCTTCTTATACCGTCTAGGAAAAGTCCATGGCCTAGGGCTGAACTGAAGCAGTGATATGTGGCTGTTTGTGCACAGGTCCAGTCTGATGGGCCATTCCCCAGTGGTCCCCTGTTGTGTGCTGGGTGCTGATGAGAGGGAGTGAGGTGGTGCTGGATGCTTGGCTGTGCATTCTTCTCCTCCTTTGGGCAATTTATTAGATAATGGGTAGCGGGCTGCACGCAAACTCAGAAAATTGAGCTGTTTACTTGGCAAGCAAAGTGGCCTCGCTTGCAAACCAACCGTTAAAATGAAAGCAAATGTTTGGCAAGGAGTCTTTGTGGCCAAGTGTTTGTGTGTTTGTGTGTGTGTACGTGTAGGTATGAATGTGTGTGTGTGTGTGTTGTCATAAATATAACAACCACACATGCACACACACCCACACATTTACAGTACACTGGGTAAACAATCCTCAATCTCTGTCAGAGTCAAACTAGCTCTCTGGGTGAATGCAAGCATTTGTTTTGGGAGACCTATGTTAATGACACTGGGGAAAAAACTTTTTGGTAGGTCCGTAGGAAGGCAGGGTCTCCCTGGTGAATTAACACAGATTACCCTCTCTGCCTCGGTCTACAAGCGAGGGCCACCCCTCACACCGGGAGAGCCACGCCAAAGAGAGCACAACACAACTTTCACCCAGAGAAGAAAGAAAACCCCTGCCCTCGCACCCCTGCTATAAAACGCCACGAGGCTGGAGGTCTGCGGGCTCTCTTCACAGGACCGGACCCAAGCTAAGGCCCTGGAATGTGAGTTAGTTTCTAAAGCTAGTGACCCCTTTACCTGTGATGAACAGACTTTACCTATTAGTGAACAGACTGTGGTCTCTGAGCTGCCTTCACTGTGGTCTAAATATACTATACATACACACTGTTACACCATTCAACCTAACACACACACACACACACATACCTCACAATGGTCTAACAAAAACTGAAACAAAAATCATAATTCAAATGAACGAATGAATGAATGAATGAATGAATGAATGAATGAAGATACTGAGCTGTCAGACTAAGCTAGTGGAGCTAATGCTCATGTATCTTCCAACTCTGCTCAGTGAGATTTGCGTGTAAAAGCTATAGCTATACATGCTGTATCAGACAGTGCATTTGAGTCCTTGCCAAACTCTGTCTGAATCTGAGATAGCTGAAGCCTGGAAGAGAGGTGGAGCAGTGGTATGTCTGGATGGCATGTCTGCGGTCCTCATGTCTCTTAGAAACGGTATCCCCATAGGGTGATGTCTACAATCCCCTCATCATGGACAGGAAGCTGTTGTATCCTCTTCCTGTCTTTCTGCATGCCAGTGTGTTGCACTCCAGCATGTCAGTATCTCTGTGTGTGTGTGTGTGTGTGTGTCTTTGTATCTGTGCGTCTGTGCGTGTGTGTCTGTGTGTGCGTGTGTGTGTGTGTGTGTGTGTGTGTGTGTGTGTGTGTGTTAATTGTTTTAAATATTTGGTTCATATTTCTCTTCTGTATACAGTATTTCTCTGTTAATATGTGGAAGTACTACAATGGGTACAGCTAATGTTTGTGTTTGTCTGTGTGTTTCTATATGTGTGTCTCTGTGTGTGTGTGTGTGTGTGTGTGTGTGTGTGTGTGTGTGTGTGTGTGCGCTCTTGCGTATTTTCCTGTGTACTATCAGTCCCGGAGTGTTATCAGTTGGTGTGTGTTCTGATCTTCAGTGTTTATTTGGAGTTCCTCCTCTCTTCCTGTCGAGAGAAGGAGATGCCTGAGCCTGTGTTCTTTCTGAATGGAGACTCTGCCTCAGGCCTCCCTCGTGAGTGCAGTGGGGCATTCTGGGGGATTTTTGAATAGCGTTTCTCATGAGTAATTGTGGATGTGTGCCCTTAATCTTAATTACAAGGGACTTTCACTGTCGGAGTATTGGAAGAGATGCATAGTTCTAAGGCAGTGTTCTCATTCTCATTCACATGTTAGATTGATCAGAACCCCCCAACCCCTCGCCCTCCCCCAAAAAATCACTCAGGACTCTGCACTTTTAGCACTTGTTGATGTTTAATATTGTATTACTTATTTATAAATATTTATGTTTACTTAGTTTTAGGAAATGTCTTGTCTTATCTGTTGTGCCTGTGCACCTTTATATGTTTCACCGTGGGAGAGTGGGAAACGTACTATCGATTCCTTTGTATGTCTTGACATGTTAAGTTATTGACAATAAAGCTACTTTGACTTAAAAAAAAAAAAAAAGATCAATGTCGATTGTTTTACAGCAGGGGTCTGTTTGCCGAGCACCAGGATGAAAGCATGGACACTGGAGACGCACGCTGGGAGTGTATATTTTGTACGCTTTGTACAGTTCTGACATTCGTTGGACAGTTTGGTATTTCTTGTCCCGGCAATGACCCGTGGTTTTCCTGTAACCCTCTGCTGAGGTCCGTGTGCTCCGGAATCGGCTATTGGAAAAGCTTTCATTGGCTCTGTTGGACATTATTCCGTTCGGGTGGAATAAACAGAGGGCTCAGCAAGAGCTCTTAAAGCGCTCTGCTTACATGTGTCAGATTTGAAGGCGTCCCCAAGGTCTCGGCAGAAGAAGAAAACTGAACAAACAAAGGGGTTGTTTCCCTCAGAGAGGGGCCGCGTGGTCCTTTGAACCTCTGCCACTATATTTCAGCCTTTCCTCAAATCCACTCGAGCTGACAAACTGTCCCGGCAGACCTGTATACATGTTAGAAACTTTTTTGGGGAAAAAAAGTCCAACTCTCAGCCTGGGTCTTTTTTCAGTTTGGCCTCATCATGCACGCACACACACACACGCACACGCACACGCACACGCACACGCACACGCACACGCACACGCACACGCACACGCACACGCACACGCACACGCACACGCACACGCACACGCACACGCACACGCACACACACACACACACACACACACACACACACACACACACACACACACACACACCTACAAAAGCAGAACACTCTAGCATCATCCATTGTGTGGCTTTCCCTCAAACTGACTATCCACCCTTACAGAAAAAAATCATTTGTGACCCCTGCCCCCTCCAGGACTGCTAGCCAGAACCACAGAATCCCCCCAAGCCTCCTTTTCGTGTCCCCTCTGTCTCTCTGTGTTGCGCCTGAATGACCAAAGGGGCATAGGGCAAAAGCTGTGGTTCTCTTAGCTCTAGCTCTTAGTTAGATTGGAGCTGATTGATTCCTTTCCTGATTTCTCAGAGCAAAGTGAGACACTCCATTGTGTCACCAAACACCCCCCCCCCCCCCCTCTCAATCTGCCTCCATTTAATTCCCTTCCTTCTCCTCTGTCTCTCTTCTCCTCCCCATTTCACTTTCCTCTGTCCATCCCTCCTCCCTCTCTCTCTCTCACGTTCTTCTCCTTTGCCCCCCCCCCCCCCCCCCTTCTTCTCCTCCCCCACCTCTCCACCGGTGTATCCGGAGCAGCAGGTCCAGACGTCTAGCCAGCCACCGCCCAGACAGACTTCATTTCCTGTTGCTGTTTCAGTCTGACTGACTGACTGACTGACACCTGGCTTGGATTACACTCAAGGAGAAGAAGCAGGTAGAAGAGGAGGAGGAGGAGGAGGAGAAGGGGGAAGAGGAGGAGGAGGAGGATCAGGAGCAGGAACAGGAGGAGGAGGAGGAGGAACAGGAGGTGGAGGAGGAGGAGGGTAAGGCAGGTGTGGTGACACATTAGCAGATGAGGGGGCTAAGGAGGTTGACCTGACCATTTTTCCCTCTTTTCTGCCTTTCAACAGGTCTGTGAGGGTCCTCATGGCATATGAAGTGCAGACCAGCTATCGATACACTGAAGTTCCTGAATGCATTGTGGTCATCTGACAGAGATTACTGATGAACTCCATACTGCGTAGAAAGCATATGACCTTTAGATGGGAGTTAATACTGACATGTCTGGCCTGAGTGAGGTTCTCAGGTTTCAGCAACAGCTTCAGTAGTCTATAGTCACCACAGGATTGGTCACAGTTTACAAGGGTTTTTCACCATCACAAAAAAGGCACAGAAAGAGAAAGTTTAATTCTGTTCGTACATGATGGCTTTCCCAGGCTCTTTTTTTTTCCTTTGTGAAAATGTAGGTGATCTAGAATGAGCTAGAATTACTTCTTGTTAGTAGTGGTACACATGAGCCTAGGAGCACGTGGATGCTCTGCACTGTGTAGAAACGTCCGGAACATGTCTCTCCCTTGTAGGACATTAGAGAAGACTTTAGCTGTTTGGAACATTAGCAAGGACTCCCCAGGTGGTACTCATTCTCCTGTGAAGTGGTCTTGCAATGTTCCACTTTCTTTCTTTTTGCCTCTGTTCCCTCCTTCCCTCAATCTATTTTCTTTCTCTCTAGTGGGCTACAAAAGACTAATCCAGTGGTGAAAAATAGAGTACAGTAGTACTCGTTTTTTCCCCTTGTGAATGCGGTGTGGTCATCTGAAAGGGATTACTGACAAACACCCAACTGAGCAGAAGGCACATGACCTACAGTCCAGAGTTAAGGCTGACATACCTGGCCTTCATACAGTTGAGAAACACCACATGTCTGCCAGCAACGTGCTCCTGCTTTTGGAAGAGTGAATGGGAAAAGTGGAATGATTTTAGGAATGCGGCATTCACTTTCCTATGTGGCTCCCACTTTCGCGTTACAAATGCCCTTATGCAACCTTTACCTCAGATAGATAATGTACTGATCAGCAGCATATTTACAGATAATTGAGTGTACTGTGGTTTGTTTTGGCTACATGACTCAAGCTGAATGGGTACAGGTGGAGTCTGAATCAGGTCGTATAGTTTTAGTGGTATGAAGCTGCAGACAGGAACTGCCCAGTCTGTTAAAGGCATACAGGACCATGGAGTAGCTCACCCTCGGGGGAGGAGAGGTGGTATGTGCTGACTATGTAGTGGTGGAAATAGTTTTGTCCCTGGTGAGAGAAAGAGAGAGAGGGACAGAGAGAGAGAGAGAGAGAGAGAATGAGAGAGCGAGAGAGAATGGAACAGAGAGTGAGAAAGGAAGATAGGTAAATTAAGAGGGAGGGAGGGACAAAGAGAGAGGGGAAGAGTGTGAGAGGCAAAGAGAGGGAGAGAGAGGGGAAGAGAGGAAGAGAGACAGAGGGAGGAATATAGGGAGGGTCACCGGTACATAAACACATGGTAGTGAGCAACTCTGCCTCAGGTGCCTCCAGTGAAAACATCTGCAAAATACTTCAACTTTAAGAGTCTGTCAGAGGCTCCATGGTATATAGTGGAAAAGATGTGATGTTCTGTTCAGGTTTGCCTGTGTGTGTGTGTGTGTGTGTAAGTACATATCTGTGGTTGCACTTGGGCCCACACAACCACAAAACATGCCCAGGCACATGTCAGGATCATACACCGCACGCTTCTGTGTGGGACACAAAAACAGGTGTTTGTCTCTCGACAGGCTCTCCAACACATCCTCCACTTTAGCCAGTGTGTCTGGTTGCTGGTGGCTGTGTGTGTGCGGTGTGTGTGTGTTTGTGTGTGAGTCTGGTTGCTGCTGGCTGTGTGTGTACGGTGT
>NC_137926.1:10379179-10381679 GCF_963457725.1 Sprattus sprattus | reverse complement strand
AAGAAGAAGAAGAAGAAGAAGAAGAAGAAGAGTGAGACATTGGCCTTGTTCTGAGTCCTGGCTCTGCTAACAACTGTAATCCTCTCTGGAGGCAAACTGAATTATGAAACTAATAGGAGAGGTCTGTTCTACAACAACACACTCGCATTACAAATACAGCCCATAATACTGTTGGCAGCAGGCATGGCCAGCCAAACACTTAAACAGCCACTCTTGCCCAACATGGGGATTTAAAGGGATCAATTGGCCATGGATACTTGCGGTTGGAAAGGAGCAGTGCAAAAGCTCACTGGACCAAAACCGGTACTGGATGGCACCAGGCCCACACAGAGAGATGGCATACTGGCAGGGATCCGTGCCCAATACCTCACCCTCTTACTAGGAGGAAAAGTATGTTGGATTCACAAACACTGGATAGTGGAACAGTTCAGCATAAGAATTGTGTGTTTTATGATAAAAAAAAATCAACTTTTCCATGAAAACTGACAAAGGCGTTCGGATCAGATTTAGAAATGGAGGCACTTCAAATAGGGCCCTCAGGGCCTAGATAATTATATTATATGGTTGTGAGAGAATACATCATAACCTAAGTATAAACACACCCGGCATCAAAAGGAACAATTTGGCTTACATTGATTATGCATTGCCTCAACCCTTTTTTTGATTAAATCTGTCTGTTTTAATGGGTCTTTCAAGGAAATGACTGGAAGTCAATGAAGACAGATGTTATCAAGACGTCTGCTTCTCCGGTCCCCTCAGTGGAAGTCAGGCAGTAGCAGGGAGAGGTTTGGACCTTATAGAGGCCCTTCTGTATCACCCAGAGAGCCGCTCCAACGTGTGGAGGTCTTTGGGTATCTCGCCATTTTCTGCTTCTTTTATCCCCCCAGAGAGTGTCAAGCGCTGGCGGAGAGATGTCTGCTCCCGGCTCAGCCAGTTTCGCCCCACCAGCTATCCTAGACCGAGCATGGTCCATCCCATGCGCTGTGGAGCTTGGGTGAGCATCCATTTTGGAGCTTCTGGCTGTAAACCAACACCTGCTCTCCACCAGTGAAATTACACCCCATGCAGGGATGGTTGTAGGTCCCCTTCGGGCTTATAGAGCTCAACGGTAAACAGCATCTTGATGCTAGTGGTCCTGCAGCTGGTGGGTTATTTCAGGACACCCAGGGCACCTCTGTGGCATCCAGTGTCTGGCCCGTGATCAGGGAATAGGCCACACTCAACCCAACAGGGGACTGGAGACTGACAGGCCTGGAGAACCAGTAACATTTGATGGTCCCTGCCTTTCTGGTCAGACACTGGCAAATATACATATATATATATATTTATAGTCATTTAACAGACGCTTTTATCCAAAGCGACTTACAATGCATACACATTTTTCATAGATGAATTAGGGAAACTATGTTGTTGTTGTTGGAGCGATAGATTGAGACACACTGCACATCAGGAGCAATTAGGGGTTCAGTGTTTTGCTCAAGGATGCTTCGGCAGGGAATAGAACTAGCAACCCTCTGATTAATAAACGACTTCTCTACCACCTACCCACTGCCACCCCATAAACAACTACCAAGTTGGTCCTGACCAATAAAGTAGTGGAATGTAGCACGTCACAAATACGTCACGTTCTATGATGCACCTTTGCAGATAAGGTAACCAAGCAGGTATGATACCGACACCAGCTGTGTGGTGAGGGTATGGTTATGGTGCTGCACCAACCCATTGCTTTGCCGGTGAAGGACAGTCGTCGTTGTGTGACTGCGAGGTTCCTGTTCTGAGTTGTGTGGAGTTCTGCAGGGACTCCAGAGTGAGCAAACCTGCACCCTGCATCAGCTACAGTTCCTGCCTCCTAGTCGGGGCAAAGTAGAAGCCTCCGGCCGTTTCAGTAATCTATCGCTCCAACAACAACATAGTTTCCCTAATTCATCTGTGAAAAAGGCCCTAGTTACTAGTACATCCATTGCTACATGCCGCTCCAAAGAACCTAGAACCTAGAACATAAAACCACCTGATATATAATCCACCTGACCCAATATTTTTCAACAATTGTTTTTACAGCGACCAAAAGATAAACCTAAAACCTAAAACCTAAAACCTACACTTTTTCTTTGTATTTATTTATATAATATTGACCTCTTCAGTGTCTCCCTTGACTCCCATTGCTTTCTTTCAAAGGCCCATTCAAGCAGACAGAATGAAAGAACATAAAGGGTTGATGCAATTTAGCATGACCTCTGGGAGCCCTTTTTGAAGTGCTTCCATTTCTCAATCTGATCAGAACCTCATTTGTTAGTTTTCCTGCCAAATGCTTTCATCAATAAATGCACAACTGTTATGAAAACACGAGTTTAACCGACCCAGTAGGAAAACCTCAGAAAGAAAGACTTCAACTCCACCTCCTTTAAGCCTGTAACACTTTTCAAGGCAGCAAAAAGAGTCTAAATGGCAAAATAGCTCTCTTTGTCTCACTATTGTCTCGTTGTCTATTATCATACTGAAA
>NC_137926.1:10361679-10376679 GCF_963457725.1 Sprattus sprattus | reverse complement strand
AGAGACAGAGACAGAGAGAGAGAGAGAGAGGAGGGGAACGAGATGAATGGACCCACTGTGAAGAGAGAAGTATGAGAGAAAGTGAGCTGAGTAGAGGAGTTAAAAAGAGTTAGTCTACTCTAGAAAAGATGGTGGTGGTAGGGATGGGGTGGGGGTGGGGGGGACAGCTGCCCGTGCATCAGTTATTCTGAGGAGAGGGTTAAATGTGTCCGCTGGTATGCCAAGCACATGTGTCTCCCTCTACGAGAGTGGAAGAGGGAAGAAAGCAAGGAAGGGAGGCAGCAGGATAGGGAGAAAAGGAGGAGGCACAGTGAAAGAGGAAGGGGGGGAGAGAGAGAGAGAGAGAGAGAGAGAGAGAGAGTGTGTGTGTTTGTGTGTGTACACTGTATGTGTAGAGAGAGAGAGAGAGAGAGAGAGAGAGAGAGAGAGAGAGAGAGAGTGTGCGTGTGTGTGTGTGTCTGTACACTGAATGTGTAGAGAGAGAGAGAGAGAGAGAGAGTGTGCGTGTGTGTGTGTGTGTGTGTGTGTGTGTACGCTGTATGTGTAGAGAGAGAGAGAGTGTGTGTGTGTGTGTGTGTGTGTGTATACTGTATGTGTAGAGAGAGAGAGGGCAGTGAACTCCAAGCTGAATTTTTAGTGTCCTCTTTGCCCTCTTAGTCCATCCATACCTCACATCTGGTGCTGTGGTCAAACTAACAGACACTGAGGACTTGAAATATTTGTTTCTGTGTGTTTTAGCGCATTTGTGGGTGTCAGAGACAGCACGTCTAGGAACTGACTGAGGAAAAAATTCTTGTGGTTTTCAATTCAATTTCTTAATTCAATGAGTGTTTGAATGATTGAGAAATGATGGATTGAGAAGCTGGCTCACAAAACTATGTTACTGGAAGAGACTTGCAATAAGATCTAGTTTGTAATTCACAATAGACTTTTCAAAACAGAATGAATGAATGAATAAATGATCTTGAGAGCGCGAGAGAGAGAGACGTCTGAAAGATTTTGCACACATATACATTTCTCTGGGACGCAGCCCAGTCAGTCAGGCAGCAGAAATGTGAGTATGTGGGAAGTTTAGAGGGGAAGGGGCCACTTGTCTTTGAAAGGGCATGTTCCCTCCTAAAGTAGGACATACCCCCCACCCATCCACCCTCCAACCCACCCATCGGCCTGCCCTGAAAGGGGAAAAGAATGCCAAGCCTGCTCCAACCTCCAGCATGAGGGGTGTCACAGGAAGAAAGCTTGCCTTAGGATCCAGCCCAAGCTTTCATTACACTTTCAGAGATGGAGAGAGAGAAGGGGAGAGCGAGGGAGAGGGAGGGGGAGGGAGAGGGAGAGGGAGACAGAGAGAGAGAGAGAGTGAGAGAGAGAAGGGGAGGGAGAGAGAGAGAGAGAAGAAAGATGCCATTCTGTTCCCAGAGAGACTGGAGGAAGAACATAGTTTCGAAGAGATTGCTTGCCAGTAGATAGAAATGATCATCATCCTCTCTGGTCTGGCTTAAATATATATATATATATATCTTTATTTTAATTTTGTAGTGTTTTTTTTGGGTACATCAGATATCACTTTTCAGTCTGAATTTGAAGTCTGTCCAAAGGAGTTTATGTTCTGTAGCAATTCATCAGTCTATTGAATGTTAACTCCAGTCTTGGCTCAGGGAACCACAAAAATACCTTGTTGTGCTTCCACTAGTAACTATGGTTACTGGATGATGTTCGTACACAAAGTGTGGTTCCGTTCCATGGAGCCATCATCGTAATTATTAACACTGACTCCGCTCTGTCTCTCCCTGTCTCCCTGTCTCCTTCGTTCATTCCTCTCCTCTGTTCTTCTCCTCTGTTCTTCTCCGTGCTCCCCTTCTCTGGCCTCAGTTCTGTCCCCCTGTAGTTTAGCAGCTGTTGACCCAGGCTTTGGCCTCGACCTTTGCCTGCCAACGGCAGGAGGTTGTTAATATACCCCCCACTGTTGCCCTCACCCCCTCCCCTCTGTAGGGTGACCCAGGAACGTAACAGAGATCGTTATGGGACATACAGTAGGTCCCTTTCAACACTCCCAGGTGACCCGGTGTGCGTGGCAGAGGGTTTTGGCGCCTTGTGTAATCTGTGTGTGTGTGTTTGTGTGTGTGTGTGTGTGTGTGTGTGTGTGTGTGTGTGTGTGTCTGTGTTTGTGTGTTGGGCAAGCATGTTACCATGACTCACCCACACATGCACAAGTTTATGAGCGTGCACTCGGTACAAACAGGCTCACCCCCAAAGCATGTATCCCAGTCTGGCTCTCTGGCTCTTGACTCAAGGCATATCAGGGCCTACTGTCTGTGTGTGTGTGTGTGTGTGTGTGTGTGTGTGTGTGTGTGTGTGTGTGTGTGTGTGTGTGTGTGTCTTTACTCAGGGCATATCAGGGGCCTACTCACCACCATCAGGCTCTGATGAACAGCCAAACAGGGAGACGGACGAGAGACAGGAGGCACAGGAGAGAGAGGAGTGTTGAGAGGAGGAATGCACAGAGACAGATAGGAGACGAAGATAGCAGAGGGGACAATGGAGTGAGACGGAGGACCAGAGCCTGGCTGCACACTTGGAAGAGACTCAAAGGGAGGGAAGAAAAACTGATTATGATAAAAATCAAAGAGGCAAAAAATAAATGAAACAGAGACTAGACAGGGGTATAGAGACAGCCGGGGGGGGGGGGGGGGGGGGGGGGTGTAGAGACAGGGGTGGACAAAAGAAGGTGTAGAGACAGGGGGGACAGAAGGAGGTGTAGAGACGGCGGGACAGAAGGATGCAAATGATACAATGTTAAAAGGGGACAAAACCGATAGACACAGATATATAAGCAGAAGGATAGAAGTTAAAAGGGAAGAAGGGAGTGAGACAATAGAACGAGTGTGTTAGGATGAAATTCCTTTGATCTGAAGCAGCGATCCCTGGAGATGGGGATGTTTCCAGTCCTTTTTGGCGGAGGCCTGTCATGTGTGTCAGGCCTGCGACGTGATTGGGCCACGCCTGTGGTTTAACGCAGCACAGATGGAGGAGAGTGGAGCCTCGTGTCGTGTCAAGACTGGGGACGAGGAAGATGAAGATGGGAGATAATCTGATGACTGATGAAGAACAAAGGCGGGTGAAATCTGCTTTCCCATGGCTTTTAAAGGAGGAGAGTGATGCAATACCAGGAATTATGAGCCACGCTAGCTGTTCAAAACATGTGCTAGTGGATGAAATATGCAAGCAGTCGTGATGGCTTCATTTGCCATGTCTCAATGCTATTTAACAACTGAGATTATGAAAGACTTTGAATGCAGTCCAGGTGTGTGCTTTTGTGTGTGTGTTTGTGTGTGTGTGTGTGTGTGAGTGTGTATGAGAGAAAGAGATAGAGGGAGAAAGAGAGGCAGAAAGATAGGGAGAAAAAGTATGTGTGTAATTGGCAAAACAAAAAGCAGGAAACAGCCACTAAACATGAACCCTAATCAGCAAGGTCATCTAAAGGTCAAATGTCAAGACCTGTGGGCTTTCAGGCCTCTGGTTAAGGTTGTGGCCTCTGTCTGTCTCCGGTCAGTCATTTAAAACTACATGAGAATGACCAGACAGTCATGTTCAACAACACACACGTGAAGCACGAGGAAGGGGCAGTATAGCCACAGCATCTGAGTCTAACTGTCTGAGGGCTCTGAAGTGTGTTTTCTTTTTAAATCTTCCCAAATTGCCCAAAGACACATTTATATTTGAAGCAAATGCATAATGAATGAGAGCAAAAAAAAAATCATAAATCTGAGAAGTTTATTTAGAAAAGTTAAAGCGTGCGTGTATCCACTACAGAGTCTCTGAGGTATGTGAGTGAGGAATGGCCATGAATATCGCCCTCTGTGAGTGTGTGTGTGTGTGTGTGTGTGTGTGTGTGTGTGTGAGAGAGAGAGAGCTCTTCTAAATATGTGACTTTGGGTAATTTAGAAGTGCTGTCCTCCATTCAATCTTTCATGTCTTAAAAAGGACAGAGACAGAAGTGAACAGTGTGTCTCTCAAAGAGCATCTGTCAGGCCTGGGGTTGTATGTGTCTGTGTTTGCACTAAAAATAAAGAGAATGTGTGTGTATGTGTGCAACAGTGAGTGTGTACTCGTACAAGCACAACTCTGTACAGTTGTATGTGTCATTTCATTTTATGTACAGCATGTGCCATATGCATGTTTGTTTTAGAGTGTTTTTCTGTGCATTGGTATCTCTCTCTCTCTTTCTCTGTGTGTGTGTGTGTGTGTGTGTGTGTGTGTGTGTGTGTGTGTGTGTGTGTGTGTGTGCGTGTGTGTGTCTGTGTGTGTGTGTGTCTGTGTGTGTGTGTGTGTGTGTGTGTGTGTGTGTGTGTGTGTGTGTGTGTGTGTGTGTGTGTGTGTGTGTGTGTGTGTG
Organism: Sprattus sprattus; assembly: GCF_963457725.1. NCBI lineage: Eukaryota > Metazoa > Chordata > Actinopteri > Clupeiformes > Clupeidae > Sprattus > Sprattus sprattus. The sequence goes on along the minus strand of NC_137926.1, from coordinate 10,372,289 downwards.
CGTGTGTGTGTGCGTGTGTGGGTGTGTGGGTTTGTATGTGTGTGAGCTGAAGTTTGGCTGTAAAGAGATGGAGGCATGTGAGGACATGTGAGATGGAACTCGCTAACAGAACACATCTGCCATACTGTACTCAGCCACACCAACACCTCATCACTCACACAGACACAACAAGCTACCAGACAGAGAGGCTAGGATAATGCACTCAGTGGCCTTTCTGAGCTCACACTCTCACACACTATCTCTTGTGTCTCTCAGATTCACTCTAGTTTTGTTATAACCCTGGCCGATTGGAAGAAAACTGTCACTGTTCAAGAATTGTATCATTCTGCTTGTTCTTGTTTTTTAAATTTAATTTTTAATTTTATTTCGATTCTGATTTTAGATGTTGTTGATTGTTGAGGTTGTTGTGTCTTTGTTGATTGCTCTTTTGGTTGTTCTGTGCTCTCCTCTTGGCCGGTGCTCGCTTGCAAAAAAAAACATATTTAACCCCAATGTGATTTCCCTGGTTAAATAAAGGTAATGTGAAAAACATTATAAAATGAAAACTTCTGTCCTCCTGTTAGCACTCCCATTTCCATGCTAAATGCTAAAGCTCAGTGAAGATAAAGGAAAGGTGTGAATAGAATTTAGCACCTGTGGTTGCGGTTAGTGTTGTTGTGGTTAAAGTAAATACCCAGCAAATTGTTTCCCTCAGCCACCATGAAATCAATGAGGTTTGATGTCTTAATAAGTCGAGAGTTAGAACACACCTGTTGAATGTTAACTGATTACACAAACTTTCCACTATGTATATGGAGGGAGAATCTATTTTTGTAACACTTAAAGACATAATACAACTCAGCCTGGTCTTCAGAAGCATTATGCACAGTTTTCTGTTTGACAATGCGTGTATAAATGTCTGAGAGTGCTAGTGTGTGTGTGTGTGTGTGTGTGTGTGTGTGTGTGTGCGTGTGTATGTCTGTCTGAGAGTGCTTGTGTGTTTATGTGTGTGTGTGTGCTTGTTAATGTGAACCAGTTACATTAACCAGGGGTGTTAGTATGAGTATTCATTCCGTCTGTCTTTGTCTTATGTTACGGCCCTACTAATCAGGCCTGAGGCTCCGCCCCTTTTGTCTGTTGCTAGTCTGTCTATCCTGCAGGGTGCTGAGTGCCTAGCAGATAATGGGCTGGCCTATAAGTGGCTGGCCTATAAGTGGCTGTGATTAGCCATGGACTGCCTCTCTCTCCTTCTCTCTGCTCTTGACTTCTGCGTTGCCGTATCGTAGTCTGGGGATTGTTCCAGTGGTGAGAGCCTGGGGAAAGATGTCCGACTGCCTAACTCCAGGCTGGATACTCCCTCTGTCCCCTTCACGTTTAACACTATTGTTTGTTACTTGATTAACCCCTAGACACATTGCATGACACTTTCCTTTTACCGTAACACATTATACTGATTGTTAATATTTATGTAAATAAACCCTATTAGTAATCGCTACGGTGTGGTCGACCGATTTTATGTCAGGGCTGACTTGAGCCAGGCAGTCGTGACACTTAGTACTCCTCTCAGACCCTCTCCCCCCCACACACACACACACACTCACACACACACACACACACACACACACACACACACAAACACCCTTTGTTTTCCCACCTGTCTCAACCTCGCTGTCTCTCAGTGTGTGTGTGTGTGTGTGTGTGTGTGTGTGTGTGTGTGTGTGTGTGTGTGTGTGTGTGTGTGTGTTTGAGTGTGTGTGTGTCATGAGAGGGGTATATTGAGTGGTAAGCTAGGGCTCTAAAAAAAGGAAATCCCTATGGTGTGTTGGAGACTGATGGCCTGATAGGGCTTGTTTGAGATAAACCCAAGGGACTGCCCACATCAACAGACAGTCTGAGAGTGTGTCTAGCTTTGCCTGCTGTCTAACTGTCCTGTAGGATGCTGTGTAGGTATGGGTCTTAGTCCGATGCATGTCGAACTTCTTCCACTGTCTCACTGTCCTGTAAGATGCTGTGTAGGTATGGGTCTTAGTCCGATGCATGTCGAACTTCTTCCACTGTCTCACTGTCCTGTAAGATGCTGTGTAGGTATGGGTCTTAGTCCGATGCATGTCGAACTTCTTCCACTGTCTCACTGTCCTGTAAGATGCTGTGTAGGTATGGGTCTTAGTCCGATGCATGTCGAACTTCTTCCACTGTCTCACTGTCCTGTAAGATGCTGTGTAGGTATGGGTCTTAGTCCGATGCATGTCGAACTTCTTCCACTGTCTCACTGTCCTGTAAGATGCTGTGTAGGTATGGGTCTTAGTCCGATGCATGTCGAACTTCTTCCACTGTCTCACTGTCCTGTAAGATGCTGTGTAGGTATGGGTCTTAGTCCGATGCATGTCGAACTTCTTCTACTGTCTCACTGTCCTGTAAGATGCTGTGTAGGTATGGGTCTTAGTCCGATGCATGTCGAACTTCTTCTACTGTCTCACTGTCCTGTAAGATGCTGTGTAGGTATGGATGTTAGTCTGATGCGCACCGGAAAAGGTGTGTGTATTTGTCGGAAGAGCACTACATGTGTGTGTTTTTGTCCGAAGAGCACTACATGTGTGTGTATTTGTCCGAAGAGCACTACATGTGTGTGTATTTGTCCGAAGAGCACTACATGTGTGTGTTTTTGTCCGAAGAGCACTACATGTGTGTGTTTTTGTCCGAAGAGCACTACATGTGTGTGTATTTGTCCGAAGAGCACTACATGTGTGTGTATTTGTCCGAAGAGCACTACATGTGTGTGTTTTTGTCCGAAGAGCACTACATGTGTGTGTATTTGTCCGAAGAGCACTACATGTGTGTGGTTTTGTCCGAAGAGCACTACATGTGTGTGTATTTGTCCGAAGAGCACTACATGTGTGTGTTTTTGTCCGAAGAGCACTACATGTGTGTGTTTTTGTCCGAAGAGCACTACATGTGTGTGTATTTGTCCGAAGAGCACTACATGTGTGTGTTTTTGTCCGAAGAGCACTACACGTGTGTGTACTTGCATGTTCGTGTGACCCCCAGTCTAATTTCTCATTCCACCTGCTCATTACTGAGCTCTCCTGCAGTGGCTCGTTCACGTCTCATTACCCATTTACCCCTCAATCGCCCCAATTGCACCCACAGCGCTTTCCCTCCCTCACTCTTTTTAGACGTTTTACCCCGGTTCAAACTTCCAACTCCACTCAACTTACAGAACCTATGGTTCCATATCCACAATGACTGTAATTGAATCCCTGGGGATCTTAAAGCCAGTGCCTATAACATTAAATGTCAATGTGTTGAAGGCTGGCTTTGTATCTAACAGTTAATGGTAAAAGTTATTTAATAATACTCATCACTTCACTCAACAATCATTTAAATAAAATCCAGGTAGGACTGTTTGATGGCATAGTGTGAGGGAAATCTGAATGATTTTATACCTTTCAAGCTCACAATATGCGTAGGCAATAATGGCGTTGAATGAAAGTGCCCGCTGAGGACTTATTCCTTTGAATATTCTCTTTTTCAAATGTCCATCTGTGTCTTAGGCCGTCATTTCTCTCTGTAGTTCGCAGAGGGTGGTTGATATTCCTGTCATATCTCTCTCTGTCTGTTCCAGGAAGCCAGTGTACTTCAATTGTCCTCCTCCTACTGTTTCTTCTCCTTCTCTCTTGCTTTCTCTTCACTTTCTCTTTACCCCCTCTCCTTGTCTATGTTCACTACCCCTCTTTCTCTTCACCTCTCCTTGTTTTCTGTATTTGCCCCCCCTCCTCTCTTACTGTACTCCCCTTCCTTCTGTATCCTGCCTTTCTATCTTCCCCCCTCTCTCTTTTTCACCCTCTCTCTCCTTCTCTCTCTTCCTCCATCTCCCTCTCTCTCTCTCTTTTTCACCCTCTCTCTCTCTCTTTTTCAACCTCTCTTTCTTTCCCCCTTTCCCTACGTCTCTCTCTTCTGCCCCTCCCTCTCTCTTTTTCACTCTCCCCCCCTCTCTTTCACCCTCTCCCTCCTCCTCTCTTTCCTCTCTCTCTCTCCTTCCTCTCAGCTGTAGAACAGCAGCTCTTAGAGTTCAGGTGGCTATATGAAATTCCTCAGCGTGGCCCCTCACACTGAAGTAAAAAAAAAAAAGAAGAAAAAAAATCTGCTCCTGGTTGTCATAGTGACTGTGTGTGCGTGCACATGGCTCTGACAGTGAGGTCAAAGTTATGCTGGTGTGAGTGGGAGGGGTCTGAAGTGAAGCAGAGGGGCGGAGCTAGCCTAGGAGCGGGTGGGTTATAGAACCCTGGGGGATCCTGTTAACTTTGCTTTGATTGTTTCTGATCAAAAAAACTTTAAAGCTGTTTCCAGCCTGTAATGTCCTGCGGTGAAGGAGAGATGTTGAGGCGCCCACGTGAGCCTGTATGTCCTGCGTTGGAGAATAGATGTTGAGGCGCCCACGTGAGCCTGCTTGTCCTGCTGTGGAGAGATGTTGAGGCGCCCACGTGAGCCTGTTTATCCTGCGGTGGAAGAGAGATGTTGAGGCGCCCACGTGAGCCTGTTTATCCTGCGGTGGAAGAGAGATGTTGAGGCGCCCACGTGAGCCTGCATGTCCTGCGGTGGAAGAGAGATGTTGAGGCGCCCACGTGAGCCTGTTGATCCTGGGGTGGAAGAGAGATGTTGAGGCGCCCACGTGAGCCTGTTTATCCTGCGGTGGAAGAGAGATGTTGAGGCGCCCACGTGAGCCTGTTTATCCTGCGTTGGAAGAGAGATGTTGAGGCGCCCACGTGAGCCTGTTTATCCTGCGGTGGAAGAGAGATGTTGAGGCGCCCACGTGAGCCTGTTTATCCTGCGGTGGAAGAGAGATGTTGAGGCGCCCACGTGAGACCTGTTTATCCTTGTTTATTTTGATTTTTGATATCATTTTGGCATACATGTCTACTATGATAACATTGATTCTGAAGTCCATAACAAAGACCACGTTCTTGCATCACCAAGTTTTCCTACAAAGGCATCACTGAACCATAAAATTCCAATGTATTGAAGGCTTTAATGGTTACAAACAGTGAATGGTTAATACTACTCATTCACTTACATGGATTCAGCTGTCACACATCTCCGTACAAATCTTCCATCTAGTGAGCATCATAGGCACCCAAACACACGCACACACACACACACACACACACACACACACACTTCAATGTGATAGAAGTAACTGAGTGGAAGATTGAAGGTTATTTTTGGTGCTGAACTGCACTTTGAAGAAGAACAGCTGCAGCCATAATGGCCTGAATAAGGGAAGGCGTGTTTAGGGGACCTACGGGTTTCTCTTTGAACAGGATGGGGGTCTGGGTGGCTTTGGGGGTGGAGGAGCAGGCTAATTTGATTGTTTGAACTGGCTTACTTCGCTTCATCAGATAATAGATGGGCCTTTCCCTCCCTGCTTCCACTTCCCCTTACTTCCGATGGGTCTTTTTAAGTGTGTGTGTGTGTGTGCGTGTAAAAGAGGGGTGAGTATAACCATGAATGTGTGTGTGTGTGTGTATGTATGTGTGTGTGTGTGTGTGTATGTATGTGTGTGTGTGTGTGTGAGACAGGGGTGAGTATAAGCATGAATGTGTGTGTGTGTGTGTGTATGTATGTGTGTCTGTGTGTGTGTGAGACAGGGGTGAGAATAAGCATTAATTTGTGTGTGTGTGTGTGTGTGTGTGTATGTGTGTGTGAGACAGGGACGAGTATAAGCATGAATGTGTGTGTTTGTGTGTGTGTGTATGTGAGACAGGGGTGAGTATAAGCATGAATGTGTGCGTGTGTGTGTCTGTGAGTGAGGCAGTTCTAAACACCAGCACGAATATGTGTGTATGGGGTCCCATGTCTGTGAGGTTACAGTCTCCATGTGTGTGTACTTGTGTCCTTGGAAGACAGAGAGATGGCTTGAGCTAGACTTGTGTAGAGAGAGGGGGGGGGGGGGAGGGGGGGGGTGGAAACTTGCGTGTGTTTATATCACTGCTGTCTCTGGCTGAGGTGCGGCGGGTTGTATATTGTTGTAGATTTATGGGAGGTAACACCTTTATTTACACCTGTTTGTGCTCACATTGCGGTAGGTTTTCTATCATACCTCTCTGGCTATTTTCCTATTTGAAGCTTGCTTATCTTGTGTGTGTGTATGTGTGTGTGTGTGAGTGTGTGTGTGTGTGTGTGTGTGTGTGTGTGTGTGTGTGTGTGTGTGTGTGTGTGTGTGTGTGTGTGTGTGTGTGTGTGTGTGTGTGTGTGTGTGTGTGTGTCTCTCTGTGAGTGTGTGCATGTGTATGTGTGTGGTAACAATGAAACAAGTCTGTTGAACACAAACAGGAAGCTCGCTCTGTCTCCCATTGAGATTAAATCAAAACAGACAGTTTCAGTATTTTTTTTCCAAGCCATTGGATCTTTGAGGAGCAATATTTCAGTAACACAAAAAATGTGTGTGCTCGTGTGTGCTCTTGTGTGTGAGTGCATGCTTGTGTGTTAGTATATAAAAGCATGTATACATAATGAAGAGGTTGTGGAATTTCCATGGCATCCATCCTCGCTGTTCTGAAACCTCTGATGTTTTTCCCACACTGGTAGAGAGGTCCCTCCTTGAGCTCTTCTTTGGTGAAAGATCCCATGGCGCGCTTCGAGCAGGCCTTACTTAAGTCTCATTGGGATATATTTCAACCTAAACTGTTTTTATTTTGGGAAGAGGCATTTTGTTTTCATGGGTGTAACAGTGGTTTCATGACTTCAAAAAACAATTTTATTTTACTATGTAAAGCTTATGACAACACATATCAATGCTACGATTGTGCACAACGTGAAACATTGTGTGGAACATTAAAGCTCTTTCCTACATTCACCTCCAAATATTCAAGAGAAGCCTCTAGAGGGCGCCATTTGCTGATACAAGACTCATTACTGACAGGATACTGGGCTTCCTCTGTAGCTGTCTTTGGCAGCTTTGCCATGGCATCACAGTGTCACATGGACAGAATATTGCAGAATTGTGGAGGGGTGGGGGGGGGGGGGGGATTTCCACAACACAGAGAGTACATTTAGCTATCTAAAACCTGAGAAATCAAATTCCCCTGAGGTAACACTACGTCAAAGATTAGAAAGTGCGGCAGTGTTCATGTATTGCAGTGTTCATGTATTTCATCAGTGCAGGTAAGAGTGATTGTCAGTAACACGTGAGTGTGTAAGTGAGTCAGTGAGTCTGTTTGTGTGTGATTTCAGGGGCTTCTGGGAAAAAGGCAGATGCACAATTAACGTTACCTCCAAAACGAACAAAAATTATTTGTTTTCCTGGTTTATGGCTCTTTGTGTTTTGCACTTTGATGGTTTGTAATGCCCTGAGCAGTCCCTTCAAAGGCACATTGGCTGAGGTGCTGTTGCAGGTAGGAGTGGATGGTGATGGTCAGGCTGAGGCAACGTAAAGTTTCTTAAGGCATCATATCTCATATGCTACATTTGTCCAGCTTTGCAGGATATATCTTTTTACAAGCTGCATTCAATTTCATATTGCAATTTCATATGTCTTATTTAGCTCAACTTAATTTCATCTTCTTCTTGATTAAGTGACTGGTAGAAACATTTCGTCAAAAGTTTCTTTCTCTCGCTTAGGCGTCTTGTTCCCAGTCCTTTCCATCTTTCTTACAAATGTCTGTCCAGTTCTGTAGCTCCTCCGCTTCTTTCTCATCCTCTGAATGCATGCTGCCACCTTTCCTGCTCAGGCCCCTCCCCCTCCTGTTCATTTGGTCCAGCAGAAGCAGGAAGAGGGCGGAGACTATGAGGGCCACGCCCGCCATCAGGAAGCCAGTGCCGTAGTCACTCATCTTGTCAATGAAGAACCCTGAGACAAAAAGGGCAAGAAAAGGAAAACGTTGAATACCAGCAATTAACCAATAAGTCGAATGGATGGATGTCTGAATGAATGAATGAATGAATGAATGGATAGATGGATGGATGGATGAATGGGTAAATGAATGGATGAATGGGTTAATGAATGGATGATTGGGTAAATTAATGGATGAGTGGGTAGATGAATGGAGTAATGAATGGATGAATGGGTAAATTAATGGATGAACGGGTAAATTAATGGATGAATGAATGGATGAATGGGTAAATGGATGGATGAATGAATGGGTGAATAAATGGATGAATGAATTAATTCTACCACTTTCTGCCAGCTGAGCCTGCATTCCTACTCAAGAGATGGTACATGCAGGGGTGACTGGCACTACCCCTATGCCCTTGTTAGCGTCCTGAGAGCTTTTGAACTTTTTCCTCTGTGATGTTTGTTTTCACGAGAGCAAGAGATCGGAGTCGTGTTTCATCCAAAACTTCACAAGTGTCAATCTCTCACTCTGGGCGACCTGCCCCCTCTCCGGTCTAGTCATAACATAAACAGACAGCAGCTGTTCTCTGAAGTCTGGGATGGAGTGGGGTTTAAAATGCAAACAGTGACACCTCTGATTGTGGTTATTATCCATAGATTAAGGACACAGACAGGACTGTATGCAGGCTATTAGGGGCAGGATTAGTGTGACACTGAAGGCAGATGCAGCTTCACTGAAGCAGGCAGCTTCCATTTAAAGCAACAATATGCAGCGCTTTGTTTAGCACTTTTCACAGGCAACTAGTTTTGGTTTCACCTTTAATTTCATTTGGCTGATATATGATCATGTGAAGGCCTGTAAACACATCTGTTATCAGTTAAAGTAACACTTTGCAACAATTTGACACTTTTTAAGGCATGGTTTTATAGGCAACTTTTTTTGGTACCATCCTCAAATTAACTTTGATCGCATATGGTCATGTGAAGGACAGATAAAGACATGTTTCTTTCCCAATAGCCATCCAGGATGTGCCCTTTGTACTTCTGTGTACCGGGCTGGAATACTCTGCAAAAATGGAAGAAAAGCTTTCACAGCATGACATTGCCAGCTATAGTGCCAAAAGACACCAGTTAGTGAGTTGGCAAGCTTCTATTCAGAATCAACTGTGCTGTTGGTGGTGTTTGCAAGGTTTTTGCATGTCTTTTAGGTAGTTAGCTGGCTAGTTTTGGAACACAACTCCTTATTGCTTCTTTAACATGCTAGCAAGCGCTCATCAGTGCCAGCTGTGCTGACTGTGGGGTTCTCACGGATTTGACATGCCCTTGTACACGTCCAGTTGCTCAAAATCCAAACAAGTGTCAGTGAAATGCTCCTGCTGTGGTGACAACTAAACACCACTACTTATTTTATGGCAGCCAAAAATACTACGAGCTGTCATAACAGTAAGTGATGACGGCAAGATGTTGTTACCAAGTCACTAGATATCAACTATCATGGAGACTGTACCACTGATGAGGCATCTGCTGTGATGTTTTATGTCAAGGCTACGTCACCCTTACCATGGTGAGTTCATGTAAAGTGTTGCTAAATGAACACTACTCTTTAGTAAAATCTCAAGACGTCTCTCTCTCTTTCTCAACTCCACATGAAGTCTTAGAGAAATAGTCTTTGTGTTGTGGTGAGAGGGGAGAACTGTGTTTTGGTGGAATGGGGAGAACTGTGTTGTGGTGAGAGGAGAGAACTGTGTTGTGGTGAGAGGAGAGAACTGTGTTTTGGTGGAATAGGGAGAACTATGTTGGTTTGGAGAGGGGAGAACTGTGTTGGGTTGAGAGGAGAGAACTGTGTTGGTGGCATCTGAAGTGTGTGGCTGGTGTTCTGCAGAGGAAAGTACCGGCGGAGAACTGTTGTTTGGTTCTCGAATGCATGCAGAATAAAAGCCATGTCTGGAGAGTATGTTCAGAGCTAACAGGAACAGTTCTAAATACAGATCGCGACGGTACAGTGAGAGGAACATTCCTCAGATGGGAACCAGGCCATGTGCAGAGGAAGACAACCTCTCTCTTTCTTTTCTTCTTCATTCTTTAGCTCCCTTCATCATTTTTTCCTTTTCTATTACTTTTCCCCTCACTATTTTTCTTTCTTCTCTGATATATTTCACACCTGCAGTCTGTCCCTGAAATGTCCATGTGGGAATTGGAGCAGGGATTGATATTCAGGGACAGTGTCTGTACGGCAGTGTTGTGAATGAAAGTAACATTAAAGGAACAAGCATGTTAATCCATCTACTGGACTGTCCCTTGCTCCATCTATTGCAGCATTACCGTGTCATGTGTGAAAAGGCACAAGAGAGAAATGTTCCTGAATGTAGCTGCATGTCTGAAAAAGTGACAAATCACTAGTGGTGTCTGAAAGGCCAACCCATAATGTACCAGGAACTATGTGTGACAGAGGCGTAACCCTAGCAGCCAGTCTCTCTCATCCCCCTCTTTCTGCTCTGCTCGGCTCTTCTCTTCCTCTTCACTTCTCTGTTGTTCCCTCTTTCCCATTCCAGTGTCCACCCTCACTCTCTAAGTACAGATGTGACGAGCGCTCAAGCTTATCTACAAACACTGGCATTTGAAGACTTTGGTTTTCTTCTTCTTCTTCCCCAGCGTGGGGAGACAATGTTTTTTTCATTTTTCCCCCCAGCTAACACGCTTCTATTTGGGTGGGAGGCGGTTTGGCCTTCCTGGGTAGTCCACATTCCCTGCACCACAGCCAGGCCTCCTTGAGCCAGCTCTCCAAACCCAGTGTTTAGAC
>NC_137926.1:10329179-10354179 GCF_963457725.1 Sprattus sprattus | reverse complement strand
TGCTTGTTAAATATATCTATGCTTCTTGAATATATCTTCCTTTCTACATAACAAATGCAAAAAAACAAAACTCTTTAACTCCAAAAAGCTCATTAAAATGGACCAGTAACACTGACATATACCATTAAAATGGCCATACCTCTGCCTTCATTACCTAAAGCACATGTGATGTGTTCAGTAACTGATAACACATCATGTATAATAATCATTCTCACAGGTATATAACACACACAGTGAGCTAATATAACATGAGTGTTACTTACCTAAACATTACCTTTTGGACCCCAAAATCCATATATAAGAAATGTCTGTCAATCATTATCTTACAGTGACTGACATTTCATTTATTAATAATGTATAATGTATGTATATTAATGTATATGTAAGCACATATAACATGAGTGTTACTAGCCCAGACCTTTCGGACGCCTCGTTTTTATTTGTGCTAGTCTAATTCATTTCGGGCAACAAAAATCAACAAAGAATGGCTGCCCAATGAGCTGCCAGGGGTTTGGGAATTTTGCATGATCACAAAGGTCACAACTTGTGCCACTAGTTCACACCACTTTTCCAAGTGGTCAGGGTGATTAACAAGAGGTGTTAAATATTTGTGTGCTGCATAATTGTCCTATTTAAGTATTGACATGTAAATTGAATAAGACCAAAAGGTCATTCAAACCCTATGACTGCTCCATATGCTACAAATGCAAAGTGGGTAGCAATGGATCACCACAGGTGAGAATCACAGAGAAGGACCGACTGAGCAACACAACACCAGTGTGTGTGTGTGCGTGTGTGTGTGTGTGTGTGTGTGTGTGTGTGTGTGTGTGTGTGTGTGTGTGTGTGGGGGGGGGGGGGGGGGGAGGTGCGTGTGTGGGTGTAAAGGAACGCCTAAGAAGCACAACAATGAGTCACGGAAGTTCCAAAGAAATTCTCTGTTCAAGCCAAGATAACTCTTCTCTCCAGAAGATGCATCTGGCCACAAAAACAAGAACTGCCAAATATTTCTATAATTATTTTAATGGAAGATCAGTGAGTGAGAGCTATTCACTGTTTTAATTCATTTTGTTACTGTAGGCTGATAAGATTACTACCAAGGATTGGCAGAGGTAACTCTGTTTGTGCTTGTTGAACTTTGAACCTTGAGTTCAATGTCTTTGAATTACGCCAGGCATCAATTACATTTCTTTAAAAAAGTATTACGAAACAAATACACAAATCATAACTAGGCCCTAAACTTAGAGCATCAGCCTGATGTTTTTTTAAACTATAGTTTACATTAGGTTTTAACTTGATACCACAAGAGACATTTTACTAGCAGAAATATTGGTACAAAATGTATACAACCATGTGTGATTCTTGCAGATGCCTAGATATTCCCTCAGCCTGTTGTAGCATGCTAGCTCTTAGCCTGTCTGCGCCGTTGTTTAATTAAGACCTTTGTCAGGTTTTTAATGGCACACACGGCACCCTGGAACACACACGTGCACACACACACACACACACACACACACACGCAGGCAGGCCTGAGGTCGCTGTGAATTTGTTTCTGCATTTTCCCATCCTTGGTTTACTTACCATGCCAAGCCTGGGATCCTCTTTGCTGGGCAGAGCAGGATGGGGGCAGTCCAGTCCAGTCAGTTCTCCAGGAGCTCAAAGCCGAGCCAAGAACCAGGCAGAGACATGTCCTCAGGGGGCAAGGTGGGAGGCTGCTCTCACTGACACCACCTAAAAGATGAAAAGGGTGTTACACACACACACAACCCTTACAATACAAAGGTCTGTGGCAGGAGGAGGAGGAGGAAGAGGGCCACTTGTACAGTAAGAGCAGGAGGAGCTACTACCTGTTATTGTAGAGAGCATGACAGGTGTGATTATGGGATGTTATTCCCTGAGAGTTAAACCCACGACTATTTGGTAATTTGATGTAATTTGTTTCTGCTTGGTAACAAACCAGTGACCTTTTTTTTTTGGAGAGGATAAACACAGAGAGTTGCAAAAGCAAAATGTTCTAAATTAGGCTATCAGTTCTAACAGAATCACAGAGTTGGAAGTAAACAGTTTCTCTTTGTGGAATTTTGAAGCTATTTGTTGGTTACCTGCCAAGCTGAACAGTGTGTGACCAGAATAATGTTTAATTTTAATATCATACCCCAATGGTTACATTACCACACTAGCCAACTGGAGGGGGGAAACAGCCACTAGCAATGCAGCATGTGGTTATCCATTTACACCTCAAAGCACGGAGGTAGGTTTGATTTGGAAAGTGGTGGGGACATTCACTTGGCAGGGAGTCTGAGGATCCTACCCCAGGAGATAAGAAGGCCTCTCTGTTCACACGCTTGGAATGAGCAGTGGGTGAAAATGTTTTCAAACAATGTTCAAATCAGAAGGATTAGCTCAATAAGATAAAATGACAGAACACGTCTGTCTCTCTCTGATACCTGTATTGACAGTGATACACCTTAAATGAAAAAAAAAAAAAAAAAAAAACAATGGCTACTCTGTTGATGAGTCAATCAGCGATGGGATAGTCTGGTTTAAAATGATTCTCAAAGCAGAAGGATGTGGTCTTGGTGTTAGCATTTCATTTACATTCACATTAAGTCATTTAGCAGACACTTTTGTCCAAAGCGACGTACAAGGGAGACCACAGTCAAGCTACAAGCTACGAGCAATAGAGACCTAGTGTAACAATAAATACTATTTTACAAAATAAATAGAAAAGAAAGTGCAGGAGAGTAACTGCTGTAAGTGCAAGTTAAGTACTAGTAGAAGGGCAAGGTAGTAGGGGAGGTTCTCTCTGAAGGGTTGGGTCTTTTAGAGCAGGGGTCCCCAACCTTTTTTGCACCACGGACCGGTTTAATGTAGGGAATTTTTTCACGGACCGGCTTCAAGGTGTCATTTTAAACCACTTATTAGTCACGTCATCCATTCATATTGATGTGAGGCAAGCGCGAGTTTGATACAATGAAGCCCGGTCTGCTCATATACACAACAGCTAACATTAACGTTAGGTATTACGAACGTACAGTGCATGAAAAATACAACTCACCATAACTCTGAATCAGTGCTTGGTCTCCATGTGCCGAAGCAGTTTTGAAGGCTTCATTGGCTCGTTTGTTAGCTTGTCGCCACATATTAAACAGAGCGGACTTGGTGCTTGAGAATCACCTGTTGCAATAAACCCGTATTTTAAAGTAGCCTATGACTCCTGGTATTGTCTGTTAAAAGAAGCTTTCTTTTTTTGAGGTTCTAGGCTCCTCTTCTGGCTCCTTAATTGACCGTTTCACCTTTGAAGCTCTCCAAAGAAGCTCTCCAAAGATGTTTGTTTTATTACTAATTTTCGCTAGTATGCGGGCTTTTTTTTTTAAGTGACATATCACGTGAACGAGACAAGCGTCTTGACGTGACAAGAGGCACAGGCGAATGTTACGTCCGGGAAAATCCGGTAGTTTTTCAAAATAAAACACCTTTCAGACTCCAATAATTAATACAGCAGAAATTATATAAATTATTTTTTCTTTCTGTGCGGCCCGGTAACAAATACCTCACGGACCGGTACCGGGCCGCGGCCCGGTGGTTGGGGACCACTGTTTTAGAGCATAACTCATTGCTCATAGCATAGACATGTATACATAGAGTGTGTAGAAGTTGTGTGGAGATATGATCTAGCTGGTGTGTGTAGATATGAACTGTGTGGAAGTGGATAGCTGGTGTGTGTGGCTTGTGTGTAGCTATGTCTATTGCTCATAGTGCACATTCTTACATGTTCACTCCTCAGTTCCCTCCCTGCCTGGAATAGGCTTCCTCCCCTTTTCCTCTATCACTTTGTTGACTGTTTTTAACAACAAAGCTAAATGAAACTGGACTCCTTATTTCCTATACAAAGTATGAGAATGAAGGGGTCTGATAGGCGAAATATGAGACTCGGACTTTAATCAAGTGTGTATGTGTGTAAGGGCAGGTGTTTCTTACTCTGTTTATGTGCTTAAAGGTGTACCTTCTCTGTGTGTGTGTGTGTTAGCAAGGGCTGATAATAAGAACTACTAGTCCTTCTTTTCTGCATTGCTGATGCATTAAGCAGAGTGAGCTGACCTCTGATGAGACCCACCACGTGGTTATCCCTGCTGACAAAGTGTTTTGGCTTCAGAGAACACCGACTTCTTACTATATAAACCTTGTGTGATGTGTTTAATTTAGCTTCTCTCTCGTCTGCTGCAGTCTGGGAGTGAGCCTGGGCGCTCTCTCTGTCTCTCTCTCTGAGAGTGGGCGAGGCCTCTGTCTGGCCTGCCAGGACATGGGTGATCCCGACAAGCTTTTTGTTGTTGAATAAATATACTTATATGCAACTCCGGACTCTTGAGGTCATTTGAGTGAATTTTCACCTAACAGGGTCTTAATTTGCAAAAGGCGTACAACACTAGATAATAACTAAACTCACCAAACATATGCTTACTGGTTAATGTTATTTGCTGATAAATATAACAAGCTAGCAAACTATACCTTTCACAATTTAGTGTACTTAAACGGTGAAATGGCTATTTTGTGTCATGAATGATGGCAGTTTTGATATCAAGACTGGTTTTTTTTGTGATCAATTTTTTATTGTATTTTATAATTCATACAAGAAACAGTTACACAAATACACAAGTAAGACAACATAACACATATAATACTCAACCATACTCTTTCCATCTCTGTGCTACAAGCTTTTTAGCAGCAGTAAGGCCTACCAGAAACCAGTGTTGGTGCATCAGAGAAAGATTGTTTTAAACAAAGCAGCTTAATGTTCATCAAATCACTTCATCAAATAAAACCACACATGGCCTTAAATCATAACAAACAAGCATCCGGTTGTTGTTTTATATTAACCGTAGCGTGTCTTCATGAGTTATTTCAACGTTCCTGCAACGAATACCATGCAATACATTTTGAACCAAAAAATCCATATGATTTTTTTTCTTAAATCTATATGATTATATGTGGGACAGCCTACCTCCATCAGCAGCCCATATAGCGAAAGAGCAATGGACCACTGGGAGCAGAGCTGGAGGTCCACTGACCTGATGCTCATCGGTTTTCAATGGTGCACTGGTGAGTTACTTTATCAATTTTAATAGACGTTGCCAGTGCGTAACATAGGCCTAAGTCTTTAATTAACCAAGCATTTTTCACCTTGGGAGAATCCTGTGCCATATGAACATCTGTTTAGTGTATGGTATTTTAAATAGACTATGCCAAGCATATGACTGAGAAACTACAGGAATTGTTAACATTTTATATTCATTTCTTAATATCCAGTTAAACTAAAGACGTCTCTTACGCGCCATCTTTTTTTGAAGTGCTTTGCAACACCCAGAACCATAAATGAAAACGAGTCTGTCGAGGCAACTGCGTGACCACGGAGTAACAGAGTCGTAGAAGTATAGCTCGGCCTTTTCATCACGTCACTTACACACCCTTGCCACACCCCCAGCAGTAATTTACCCTACATATGGTCTCCCCCATCTCTCTCCAGCACCCATTTAGAGCTGACGTCTGAAGCCACCGTCATATTCTCCCTGTCAAAGGATCACACTTCCTCTCGTGAGATAAGATAGGACACCCGTAGCTGTAAAGCGTCACACTGTTACTAATTAGCCCCGCTCACCTGGCGTGACCTCGCTCTGAGCATACTTATATATTCTGCTGGCCTTGGCACATTTTTCATGAGCGCAACCCACATACTCAGCTGTGCTGCTCATCCCACAAATGCATGTTCCTTACAAATGTGGCGCAATTTAAAAGGGGAATAAACAGGCTTTCCAAAGGTATAACATTTATTGCCAAGAAGCATTGTTACAACAAAGAAATTATCTACCAAACACAGATTTGAGATCTGAGATCCACAAACTGAGATTCTTTGGAATGAAAAGTGCGTTAAAAATAAAAAGCGTGCGTTGTTCGATTTCCAACCAAATCCGATCACTTATCTGGGGGTGTAAATCTGATTTCAGTCGGACACAGGAAATCTAGATTTGGGGAGTTACATGAAATGGATCTTCGATTGAAACCCGACTACGCTCGAAAACTGGACACATTTAACCGCACTGAATGTCATCGGGAGGACTGAAAGGAACATGGAGAAGCATTTAAGCTTCACCTCAGGAACTCCTCTCTCTACACAGACAGGAGTTTAAAGTTTACTGATGACTGTCTGTTTGACAGAGGCTTACACTGAGGCAATTATAAACGATTTACGAGCTATAACTGGCTTAAACGCAATATAGGTGGGTTAAATTGACACATTTATTCGTGCCTACTGTCTCCATTGAAGTGACTTGAAAGCACCGGGACCTACTTCCAGATGTCAGAGGCCTTATGGCCTTTTATAAAACAATTGGGTTCTATCGAGTTATTTAGCTGTTTCTGATTGGACGAGACACGTTCCATGAGTTGGAATATCCCAGGACATGCCAACTCGGACTTTTCACAGCTAATAATAAATCACTCCGCGATGAAACATTCTATAGCGCATTGATAATAACCGTTAATTCAAAGTTCTTATAATTCCAGACCAAGACGTTGACAATGGAACTATTTTTTGTTGCGGCCTCGTGGCTATGGCCGAACACCACCCGTGGGAATATCCCTTACCTACCCCACTCACACTCGTACTATATTGCTTAAAGAGGAAATTTAGACTGAAGATGTGAGCAGCATCTTTACCGGTAGCCTCCACAGAAGACTATATAATCGCACTCAAGTCTCAAGTCTCAGTTCTGTAATTTGGTTCTTCGGCAGGGCAAACCGGCAATACATACCAATTATCTTAGAGCCTTGAGCTGTTTTGATGCCCTCGCTTTCTGGCAATACATTTGTATTTATACTAACAGAGGTAATGCCTCTGTTTTTAATGTTTAATGAGAAAAAACAATCTGAGCGGATACACAAACCTCAGGCAATCAAATGAGTTCAAAGTGCATAAAATTGCCTCTTTTACTGTTAATGAGTTAAAGTATGTTGTATATCATTTCTCAGAAAGTGACACAAGGTTACAAAAAATAAAGCAATATAACCCAATAACATCAACAACAAAAACAAATTGTGAAAAACTTTCAGAAAATTCCCTTTTCCAGGCACAAAGCGAGTTCCTGCTTTTCCACAGTGTCAGTTAGTCTAGCAGGGCTTTGTTGGTTATCCATGAGAAAGACATTGCCTATATACAAGAATAGGTAACAACAAACAATAAAG
Source organism: Sprattus sprattus (assembly GCF_963457725.1). Lineage (NCBI taxonomy): Eukaryota > Metazoa > Chordata > Actinopteri > Clupeiformes > Clupeidae > Sprattus > Sprattus sprattus. The sequence goes on along the minus strand of NC_137926.1, from coordinate 10,346,943 downwards.
ATCCTTAGTTTTGGGAAGGGTTAGACAGAGCACACAAATACAACTGTCCTTTGCGGTTTGACTAGACACACAAAGGCCTGAGCTCGTATGAAGGTTAGACTTAGCTCTATTAGCTACTAGCTGCATGGACACCATTTCTTTCAAAGATCACCGACATCACATATCTGAATGTTAAATACTTAGCTCTCAAGCTACCAGTAGACACACATAGTAAACTCACAACTCAAAATGCAGTGCATGATTTAATAGTGACTGTTCACAGCTCAGTCCATAAGCTATTTGTGGAATAAACCACACAACTCAGTCAGAACAGGATAAGTACATTCCAACCCATCCATTCAGCCTTGAGGTTTCCCTGGCTAAACCTGATCCTGAATGTGACCTTTTAGCATGACCACTTCACATGATCTGATTCCCTTACGCTGACCTCTAGAAAGCCACCAGCCTGACAGATATCGGCATCGTCCCACCTCCACCCACCCCACAACCTACACGCTGAGGAATGTGGTACATACAATACAGAAATACACACACACACACACACACACACACACACAGATTTTTGCTACAACACCTGTTTTGACCCTGTTTTCCTGTACACTGGCTGTTCATCGGTTTTCTGAATACCCTGGAATTAAAGCAAATGGACTATGAACTTTGTTTCCCTTTTCTTATCTTTTAAATATTTAATTTGGGGCGTTTGTATGCCTTTATTTGGACAGGAGAGTGACATGTTTTTCCAGTGAGGCAGAGAGAGGACTGGGAAATGACATCAGGCGTGGCTTGAACCCGTTTCCAGTAGATGGGGGGGACTTATCGCCCCCTTGATTTTCTTAACTTATTAGGTTAAATATTAGCTCATCATTAGCCGGTATAAAAAAGGAAGAACATCTTTCAAGAGCTTCAGAACGCTTCACTCACTCCTGGGCTTCCCCTGGTTGATAATAATAATAATAATAATAATAATTCATTTTATTTTTAACGCACTTTTCATTCAAAGGAATCTCAGAGTGCCTACATATTAGAAAATAACTATAATAATACAATAAAATTAAAAACAAATTTAAATATTAACATAAGCATAACAGAAAAGATTCAACACAAGGCCAGAAATGCCTTCCTGAATAAAAAAGTCTTAAGTCCAGCTTTAAAGGAATCCAGCGTCTGCGATGAACAATCTTCTGGCACATTCATCTGAACCCCCCCCCCCCCCTTCACCTGGGCGCGCGGGGAATAACTCGCCACAAGGTTGTTGTTTGCACACTAACATCTACATCCGTCTGTGTTAATGTGAGCGATGTTGGTGCTGGGAATGGGACACACTTTGAGGGAAGCTTAGCACAGGCTCCGTCCGAGCTTAGACATCCTAAATTACGTTTTATTGGGACCGAGCAAGAAAACGTCTAAAATGGGACAGATGGAGTTACGGGCTCAACCAATAAAGTCACAGATTTACTGTCCTCTGAGGCTGATGAGCAAGAAATCATCACTCTCCTGAAAGGTTTTGTTATTGTGTTCAAATGTTGGGTAAGTAAGCTGGACCTGCACCTCACACCCCACTAGAGCACTAGGGATTAGGTCTATGGGCACACTCACATAGGCTGACCTTACTTTATGATGATTAGGATCACAGTTATTGTCTTGTTAAATATTTCAATCCCATCCTTCATAAGCTTTAGTTAATGGCGGTGGGGGAGTTGCTTCTGAACTGTAATATACTACACGTTAGTTATAACATTCAGTGTCATTAATGTTGATTTGTCATGATGCGGTTATTTTTTTCTGCCCTGTTTCCACGTGCCCATTACTTTTGCATGTGTCATGCACTCAAGAAATGCCTCTTGTCCAGCCATTTTTCAGCCTCACTTGTTTTCTAAGTGAATACTTACAAATAAACAATTGCAATTGTAAAATTATAATACACAATTCTGCAGTGTTTTGCTCTCTTACGGAGGTTTTAGATTAGCTAAACCACAAGGAAGCAATCAAAAGTGTAGCATGGAACAGTATAACCTTGAGTTTTGATTAATCCAAAGTTATTTGTCTTCTCGGTTTTGGCACCGGGGATTTTACCAATGTCCCCAAACTTGTAGAGGTCACTTTGGATTTGTTTTAGGGTTTTTAGAGCTTAAGCTGCAAAAAAATACACTCTACTTGATCTGAATCCAAATCCCAGTCTTGGTTCTAACCAAACATGCACACACACACACACACACACACACACACACACACACACACACACACACACACACACACACACACACACACACACACACACACACACACACACACACGCACACACACACACACACACGCACACACACACACACACACACACACACACACACACACACACACACAGGGAGTAATGCAGAGTGTGCATAGAGCCGGTGAACTGGGCTTTGAGTATAAGAGGAAATATTACACTTGGAGTAGTGTTTTAGTTACATAATGGGCAGACAGAGACATCAGCGCCAGACTGCATCCTGCAGACTCTTTCTCTTCAAAGGATATATCTAAAACTTTAGATGCTGATGCTAAAATGTTAAATAATACCTTGGCTGCTCCTTTAAATTAAAGATTTCTCCTGGTGAGGTCTTGATGAATTATACATCTATGGTGGTGATACCTGTGTTGAATAATGCATTGATTGTGGTCATCTAGTACCTCCCTTGAATAATGGATTTGTCCCGCAGAAGATGGTCCCATGATAAGTGTCTGGCGTTGAATGCTAGTCTCTCTCTTGTTATTAAGTAATAAGGCAGTGGTTCATATCAATAGAGTAGATCCACCTTTTCCTACTTAAATTTCCTCTACAATGTTCCATTTCATTTGAAATAGACACATTTTCTAAAATGTGAAGAGGCACAATACAGTCACACATACACACACAGACACACACACACACACACACACATTTGTGCCTTGTCTGTAGATATTAAAAGATAATGTCCAAAACCAGTCTGCCAGAGTGAGCGTTGCAACGTCAAAACATGGGCGCTCTTAAAACTAAAATATTCTAATTAAAAAACAGTAGGGGGGGGGGGGGGGGATCACGATGATGAGGACCACAGAAATGCATGGTTTAGCTTTCTGCTGCTATATTGGTCATTTTGAATCCATATTTCTTGCATAACCAAGAGTCTACCCTATGTTTACTCAAGTACCAGAACAAGATTATTAACTGAACAGGATCATCAAAGCAAAGGCACTACGAGAGGAGATACATCCTATAAATTCTGTATTTGTTAACATCAGCAAACCGTGATAAGGGGCGATTCGAAAGTGAATCTGGCTCCTCACCCTGTTTAAGGGTGCTAGCACCCTGTGTAAGGTTGTCTTGTTATATCAAACAAACCCAAAAAGAAGGCTTTGGCTTTGATTGGTCTGGGCACGATCAGATTCGAGCAAACATCCTTTCCTCATACTCCCACCTACTTCCTTTTAGTAACAAAAACGGCCCAAATCTGTCTAGTCCCGGGGTTGCCAAACTGTCTGCTTATGCGCTGGGCTGTCTGTACACATCAATCCCCCAGGGTAAAGGCAACGTAGCAAATCTTTGCCCGTCACCCTGGGCTGCCCTTGCAGGGTCCATTCAGCAATCATATGAGATCCGCTGTTGTTTTTTTTCTGCTGACTGCAAGCTCTCCCCTGCCAGGCTCCAATGGCTCAGAGCCCTGAGGTCTGCTGACACGGCTCTCACGGCTCTCCCCCCCCCGGTGGAAATATCTGCCAGCTTCTTTCATTCTTGCTCGGACACATGGCCACCCAGTCATCCACCCCCTCCAGTCCTATCCGGCCACGCCGAGGACAACTTTATTTACGTGTAGTTTCAGAATGGCCTCAGATGAGAGACTGAACTTTGCCTTGGAGAACCATTAAACCGCACACACTCCCTCTGACTGAAGGCCTTTATCAGGCAGTTATGTACTGTACAGACACCTCAGAGAGGTTAGACAAGGACACACACACACACTCACACACAAACACACAGATACATGACTACACACACACAAAGCAGGTACACACACACACACACACACACACACACAGAAACGTACACACACACACACAAACACACACAGACAGAAACACACACAGCATGTGCACGGCACATATACACACACATATACACACACACACTCTCTTTGTCTCACACAAACACATGTCCACACGCACCCACTCACACCTGCACCCCTCAGCTGGCACCAGTGGCAGTGTTGTGGGGCGGGGGGGGGGGGTTAGCATGTCTGTGTCATGATTGTAATTTCCTTGATTGGGTGGGTCTAAGAGGGGCACCCTGCCCTGGCAGTCCTCTGATGCGCATGGCTCACGCCCAGGAAGCACAGGTGTCTCTCCGCTCACCCAGATGGCTCTGCCATCGTTTTTCGAAGCCGCAATATCTCGTGTGCAACCCAACTCCGAGAGCTGCTAGGGTCGTCCGCAGGCCACAAGCCTCAGAGGAGTGATGTGATGGTTGCCGTGGCATCGGGCTGCCATGGTACAAATTGGCCTTGATGTGAGGCAATAGAGGTTATCTAGCAGGAGCGGACTGCTGTATTGTGGTTTCACAGCGGTACGTGAAAACCATCACCTCAGCCTTTTCCTTCTCCATGCGTCTGCAGATGCTCCCCTCCTGTGGCATTTACCATAATCCTGACCTTTCACCTCAAATAAACAAACAACTAGCAACTAGCTGACAGCCCTTACAGAAGGCGTGAGATCTGTTTTTTTTCCCGCTGCTGGCAAATGGTGATGTATTTTACCTCATTTGTAAAATTGTTCTCCTGATCATCTCATGTACTGCATCTCACAAAAGTGGCAATGTATTCATCTCTAATGCACTGGTCAGTGTTCTGGGAAACCAGTTTTCTGATCTGTAGCCTACGTCTGATTGCTCGCTGAGCCTATAACATGAAAGCAGATTAGGCACTGATCCTCTGCCATAGTATAAGGCACAAAGGAGTTCATCATCAAAGTGTCCTTTAGTATCAGCCTACAAACCACCACCTACTCCGCCGCTTATGAGAGCCTGTCACGAATGAACAACTGACAGTCTGCTATTTTTTCATATTGTAGTGTGGGTTCTTCGAAGAAGATATTTGCGAGCGTCATGACGTTTTACTGCAAGCTTTTTGTTTTGAAAAAGCATACAGGCAGGAAAGACAAATACCGAGCAGGGAAAACGGTTTTGATATTTGCAATTGTTATTATTACACGATTGTTTTAAATTTACTTTTGTTGTGTGTTATGTTGTTTCTAATGTTTGTTTGTTTTGTTGTTAAGGACAAAAGCGTCTGCTAAATCCCTTAAACATAACCATAAGCATAAATACTGGACACCCCTCCCTGCTGTGTCCGGTGTACTCTGGCGCTCTGGATTGTCTGCTCTTATGTCGCAACACACGCCGGGTTGTTCTGTGTTTCCGCTACTCAAACTGCTGTAGACTATTTGGAGCGGGCAGTTTCGTGGCCAATTATTGAATTATACGCAAACTTATTTTATTTTCAGTATTGGACTGTCTCGGAGCTGAGTCCAGCAACGAGTAATTCACAAAAATACATTTAGCTGAGTTTCTAATGACTGGGAAATATCCTTGAACTACAGAAATCCTTCCATTATTGTTTTATTTTGATAAAGTGACTGTATAGTGCAAGTCGCCGTCCTCGTAAACTGACGTGAAAGGAGTATGACATACCATGATGAGTCAAATGTCAGAGAGCGTTCGTCGTGAGCAACCAACTTCAGTTCGTGATATTCGCCGTCCTCCGATATCTCCCAAGCCTTCGGTAAATCCTAGTGTAAATCTTATCAACGGGCGGGGAGCATGCGCGGTGACCGCGGTCATGCGCAAACTAAGTTTAGCAGCCGACGATATTGAAGGGATTATCACTTCAGAGACCAGAGTGTAATATGTTAACCAGGCAACCCCCAATTATCATCGGCAGTTGAAGGGACCGTTATCCTATTGTGCAGAGTGCTCTGCAGTCAATAGTCTCACTCAATAGTCTTTTGGCGCAATGACAAGCCATTATTATTGATATATTCTGGATAATTCAGACAAACATCTGTAAAACGGAAATTGACCCATCAAGGGTTAAAATCCTTTGGAGAAAAGTTTGGCCCATCATAATGAATGTACTTATTATTATTATTATTATTATTATTATTATTATTATTATTAATAATAATAATAATAATAATAGCAGTTCTGAAGTCCAGTCAAAAAGAGTATCAGAAATAGCAAGGTGTTCATGAATATATTATGAATGACATGTAATCACATCATATTTCACTTGGGCTGCATTCCAGTGATAGGATTATATGTTACCAGGATCTATTAATTTGCAGGTGTGGCGTATGCTGCAGGTAGTGCTATTATGTCTAAGCTCACTACTCAGCGAAGGTAAATAACGAGGGGAGATTCTGTCAATACCTGCTGCCTCCAGCTCTGTTTCTCTGTGTGTGTGTGTGTGTGTGTGTGTGTGTGTGTGTGTGTGTGTGTGTGTGTGTGTGTGTGTGTGTGTGTGTGTGTGTGTGTGTGTGTGTGTGTGTGTGTGTGTGTGTGTGTGTGTGTGTTAACATTGCAGGTCTTTTTTTCTTTTGAACATTTATCTATTAAAAGCTGCCGTGTTCTTTTTTAATCTTTAGGTGCCTTGTGTCAATAGCTGTATATAGAGAGCTGTGTATAAAGAGGAATTCAGTGTTATTCAGGGTGCTTCAGCCTAACTACTGCCTCATAAATGCTTTTAATACCGTTTAGAATATCACATCTTCTTCCCTGGATGAGATTTGGGTTGCAGCCTTCCTTGTCAAACAAAGCATGAGTCATGTTCATGTCAGCTGTGGCCAATAACAGACAGTGAGATAAAGTGCATCAGCCTTATACCAGTATCAAAAGCATATGATTGTTAAAAATAAATAAATAGGATAAACATGAACGATTCATCACCAAATCCCTTAGATATATCCATGATCTTACCTGCATGAGTTGGCTGGCTTGACGTACTGTAGGTGTGTTGTTCTATGCCCATAGTGTGCACAGTGTGTATAGTGTGTTAGCTACCCTGGCAACCTGGGGAGGGGAGAGAAATAGGGAAAACACCTGGTGTCTCAGGAGGATTAGGGCTGTGTTTGTGTGTGTGTGTGTCTCTGTGTGTGTGTGTGTGTGTGTGTGTGTGTGTGTGTGTGTGTGTGTGTGTTGTGTGTGTGTCAATGACTATGCAGTCAATGATGTGTGTGTGTGTATAGGGTGTCAATATATGTGATGCAATCGATGATGTGTGTGTGTGTGTGTGTGTGTGTGTGTGTGTGTGTGTGTGTGTGTGTGTGTGGAGTGTGTTATATTTGTGTGTGTGTGTGTGTGTGTGTGTGTGTGTGTGTGTGTGTGTGTGGAGTGTGTTTTATGTGTGTGTGTGTGTGTGTGTGTGTGTGTGGAGTGTGTTTTATTTGTGTGTGTGTGTGTGTGTGTGTGTGTGTGTGTGTGTGTGGATTGGTAGATTGGATGTTACTGGATGGTATGGCTCCTCAGTGATGTACACTAATTGAAAGGTTTGTTTTTTGTTTTTTCCTTTTTTTATATACTGTTTGATGTTACTGTGATGTCATTTCAAATAGGCTTCCAGAAATGTGAGGATGAACCAGATATTTACCACAAATACTGTAGTATCAAGATGTAACATCCCCTGTCTACCTTTAGAAGGACCGCAGGGAAACATGTAGCAGCAGACGTCTATCAGATCAGGAGTTCTTTGAGCATGTGTTTGTGTATACCTAGAGTGTGTGAATCTTTGAGTGGATAGAAGCATAAACACGATCAAAACCATGTGACAAAAAAATCCATCTGGGATATGTATGTTTTTGCCCCAACTTTCCAAATCACAAAATCACATCAAATCTGATCTTGTCCCGCACTCTCATCACAGAAAAATCTACAATGGACGTTTGATTTACTGTGCATAAACTCCAGTCACTCCAGTACTCCAATACATTTAATACGAGTCTCTAGACCCATAACTCCTCCTGACAGGAGTATACGGACACTTATAAAACATGCATTGACTACCGCACTATATTACCAGGGCTCCCAGAGCCAACATTCATATTTCACCCACTGTCTGCAGGTGCAGTGCAGAGGCAGGGGAAACTCAGGCTCAGACTCACAGCGACACGGGGCCTGTGCAAGACAGAGAACAGCAGAGAGAGAGAGAGTCATTTGCAGACAATCAGTAATGATGATAATAGTCACCCATGAGTAATCTGCTTTGGAAAAGAACGAAAAAAAGCTCCCTTAACATCTGTTCCAGGCTCGAGTTTTTTTGCGGAGATGTTCTGGTGCATAATGACTATGAGTGGGGGGGGGGAGCAAGGACAGGATAACTGATTCCAAATCAGACCGCGTGTCGAAACTCCCCTGTGGTGTATCATTACGAACGCTAGGCTCAAGGCCATTTTATGTCTGCGGTCAGAGTGCCTCTCACCTCAGTTATCCACTGAGGTTTTGCAGTCACATTGCAGATGTAATTAATATGGCAGCCCTGGATATTAGGATGCCCGTGGAGAGGGGCAGAGGAGGGGTCGAGTGGCACAATTCTGCTCCACTTCAGTGGAATGAACTTGGCCTGTGTGTAATAACATTCTGACTAAGTCATTTGTCAGTCTGACTGAGACAGGCCATTTATATAGTCAATCAGCTGAAAGTACATTTGCTTAGTACTGCATCATACCAAAGAGGTATTGCGTTGACAAAATATTTGATTTTGCTATTGGACTCAAAATGCCCAGGGCCCAGTTTCCCGAACGCTAAAAAGGACTTGAAATCGGTCGTAAGAGGGATATTGCAGAGCGGTTTCCCGACGCCGCACTTACGGCAATGATGAGTCTATGATGTCGCCAAAATCCACGTAGGCCGTTAAGATACGTCGTTATCGGGAAACTAGGCCCTGATAATTCACTCCCTTAGAAAATGTGTGAAGGTTGATTAGGATTATACTGGAGAGACCAGAACATACTGAAGAAACCATACAACAGAGTGTACTCGAGCATCCTGCTCAGACTGCACTCATTAACAGTTACAACGATACAATAATCTTATGCTTTGTTACTTTCTATCCAGCTAAGTGATTTGGAACATATCTTTCACATTTATTTGTCTTTTAAACACCACTATCTAGAGTGAATTACAATGGAGTGAAATAAACATTTTTCAGTCTGTTTGTCCACTTCATGGTTTTGCTGAGATTGCAAGAGAAACACTATTAACTGCTGGACACCTTTCAATGGCGATACAATGGACATACCTCAGGAGAAAATGCACCATCATGAGGAGCAATTCAGCTGGTTGCCTGGTTGTGTTGTCTAAAGGGGCTTTCAGACTACACAGCTTGTTTCGCTTGAGATCGATATGGCTTTCTGCTGAGAGAAAGTTTGGAGTTGGAGTTTGAGTGCTTAAAGTTGCAGTCCGCCTTTGGGTTTAGGTTTCGCAAAAAGGTTGTTGCAATTTGAGCTCAACAGCCAATCAAATTACATCCCTCTCTACCCTGCTCCTGAAGCACTGTGTTGATTGCCTGGGATTGTTTATGGCTCAGTCCCAGCCACTGTGTTTATTTGCTATTGATAAATTCAAGACTGCGTACAAAGAGTGGAGGTTTTTTTTTTACAGCCAGAGGACCATGAGGAGCAGTTGAATTTGACAAAAAGTTAATGGGATTATAATCGCAGACTGCATCTTTTAGTTAAGTTTTTCGATTTTCGCATAAAAACAAAACAGAGAAACATGGTTGCAGTGAAAATGTATCTCTTAATGACTCCTAATGACAAACGCTTGCAGATCAGCCTGTTTAGGTGTCAAAGTCTCTGTTATAGAACCTTAGTGGTGGACAAAGAGCTGGTAGTAAAATATTTGGCTGCCCTTTGTATTCCACAGCCTCATACACGCAGACTATCTTTCCTGTGTTGTTTTTTCTTTCTGTGTGCAAAGAATCAAAGTGATATAATCCATTAATAATTCATGTTCATAGTCTGACATGTTTATGGTATGTAGCCCTACATTTGATCATAATTCAAAACGGAAGGTTTAATAGCAGACCTGACATGAACTAAATCTGAATCGTTGTCAGAGGGCGATTGCGACCCAGAAATGACAGCCCTCACTCTCTCTTGTCACACTCGACGCACTCTTTCTGCATTCTAACGCCACGGTAGCATTTCTCCTTCTCTAGCTCATTAGGCTGTGATGGGACTTTGCCTCTCATTTTCCCTCTCTATCGATTCGTTTACGCTCTGCTTTCCCTCCACGCAGCGACCAAACGGAAGGGAAGGGAGGCCGTATCTGTGTTGTATATAAAAAACAAAACCCACCGCCACAGGCCTGTGTGGTGAGGCTCGTCCACACACTGTGTTTGACACTGTGCGTGGTGAGAATGGCATGTTTAGGTGCCTGCAGGGCTGGCTGACAGGGCTATTGAGGGCCAGGCCTCCTCCGGCTGTTGTGTTTCACTGCCTCGCGGCTCGAGCCCTCTCTAGCTCTTCTGCACGAGTATGGATATCGACCACCTGGCTGTCGCAGTGGATGGCCCTGCCAAGATGCAGCATCCAACACAAGAGTGCTTCGGCTGACACAGAATGAATGACAGAGCCAGAGAAACCAAGTCCAGGACTGCAAATAGCCACTGCTATCACAAAATGACAGTAAATATTGATAGGGAGGCTTTACCATATGTGTGTGCGTGTGTGCGTGTGCGTGTGCGTGTGCGTGTGTGAGAGAGAGAGAGAGAGAGAGAGAGAGAGGATTTTTAATTTCTATTTGTGCATTTTTGTTCTTACATGCATCTTCCCAAAGATGTTCATGTGTGTGTGTGAGAGAGAGAGCGAGAGAGAGAGTATTTCTCATTTCTATTTGTGCATGTGTGTTCGTGCATGCATGCGCTTAAAGGTGTTCATGAGTTCACGAGTTCATGAGTGTGTGTGTGTGTGTGTGTGTGTGTGTGTGTGTCTTCACAGGTCACGTGAGCCCAGTGAGAGGCTAATTCAAGATGACATTTCCATCGGGGTGAAATTAAAGCGGGGCACCACCAGAGGTTTCCCGTGCCGCCTGGGAGCGTTGCATGATGGTGGGTTAAGTTGGCTCCGCCAGTGGAGGGCAGTTAGCTCAATGGAGGGCAAAAGAGGAGGAGAAAAGAGCATTTCCCCTCCCTTTTCCCTCCTTTCCCGCCATCAAAAACAACACAGGCAGTTTAACGCTCGGCTGGGGACTGCAAACAAGCAATCCAATCAAAGACATATTTACTGTTATATATTCATACGCTGTTTACTATTTGTTTGAATGTTTGTTGGCAACTTAGTTATCTGAGGGAGAGCAAAAAGTGATGAAGCTAGCTCTCTGTTTTATAATTGTGGACTACCCCCCCCCCACACACACACACACACACTTTCCACTGATTTGTTGGCATCAATGTTTATTATTAAGTCTGGGCAAACAGCCAGTGATATGCAGGCAAACACTATCTGCACGATAGCATCAGGAATGGAATGGGGTGAAGCCCGCTGGGGAGGACCAGGACAGGACACAATAATAAATATGAATCACCCGCCATCTAAAGAACACTTCCCATCTTAGATATGGTACAAATGTGGTTGGTCATCCTTTCAAAAACTGTTTTGATCATATTTTTGATTTGTGGACTCTGATTCATCATACCTGGAGAGACGGGCCAGAGGCTTGGTGTATCCAGTGGAGAGAAGTGTTTATTTTTCTCCTCACACCATAAGGCTATTTGCTGCCACTGACTCCAACAGATGCTTATCTGTTTCTATTTCATGCCAGGCAACCCTCTAGCTCCCCTGAAATGCTTTGCATCTTCTTGAAGGTGCCCTTCACTCTACAAGCCAAAGGAGAGGAGATTCCTTGCTCACTCAGTCGCCTCTAGAGTTGTTTCTATGTGGAGAATTAAAGAACACCCAGGATAGAGGTCTTCTAAAATGGGCTAGATTGGCCATGCAGAATGCAGAACGTTTATGCAGAATGTTTATTTATTTATTAATTTTTAAAAATGATTTATTTATTGAAGGAATTGCACAATACAGGTTATCTCAAGCAGTATCTCAAGCATTTTTCCTCCATGTTTTCATTCATTTTTTTTTTTTTAAACGAACAAGATTACCCTCACCCACCCTCCCCATACACCTCTTGGCAGAATGTTTGTTTCTGCAGGAGGGCTGATCAAGTTGCATCACTCTCATGTCTTACAGTATTTCTCTGTTCCTAAAACACATTTTTTCAAAACATGCCTCGGTTTCTCTGAACACTAAACCCAAGTGCCAACTCCCTAAACCAATTCTGCTAAACTTTAAGCACAATTCTCTGCTTTAAACACAGATTTCAATTGTTAACCGCACTTTCTTCAAACCACAACACACAATTCTCTGCTTTAGACACAGTTTTCAATTGTTAACCACATTTTCTTCAAAACACTAAACTCCATCCTCTCTACTTTGCATGCTTCATCAATGCCAAAACCTCATTGTGTTCAAACAGAAAACACTGCTAATCAAATGACAAAACTTCCATTTCCAAAGCTGTTGTGCAATTTGAAATCAAAACTTTAGCTCCTAGTTTGGAGAACAATTTATGGCAACATTGAAGTGAGTGGTGATCAGAGGGGCAGAGGAGTGAGAGTAAGAGGAGGAGGAGGAGGAAAATGATGAAGAGGAAGAGCAAGACGGAGAGCCATTACTGTATCTCTGATGAGATTCAGGCCAATGTGTTCAGCCATGTGGTCAACATGGGTTTGACCATGCAGGAGGCTGGCAAGGCTGGCTAGAGGGTTCAACCAAACATAAGCTGCTTCTCAGTTGCACCGATTCTCCTGACATTCAGAAGAGAGAATGGGTAAGAAACACTACTACGTATGACAGTAAAACACTAGTTTGAATGCCTTACTGTATCAGGAGCATAGTATTCTTGTATTTTACTGTAGAATATTTTACATTGTACTGTATTTGTAAAATTACAGTATACGTAAACAAATACAAAGTGCAACCATTGATGACCAAGACATATTCCTAAACATCAATACAAAGAGCCTAGCCACAGTGGACCATGTTCTAAGGCAGAACATCTCGAGAATGAAGCAGGTGTACAGGTTGCCTTTTGACAAAAACTCAGAGTCAAACAATTACAGTATGATATGACTATGTGCAAGTAAGTCATATACGTTTCCACAACTGATTACGTCCTATCAGCACAGAAACATTACTGTACTGTATTGTAATCCAATCAAATGTTCAAATCAAACTGTATTTTCAGATGTTTCACAACACAACAATTGTCGATATTGTCTTGAGCAAGAACAGGATGCAGTCTAGTTTTTTTGTCCTTTTATTATTTTACATTTTTCTTTCATTTTTGAGTTAAAACATTATACAGTTACAATATTTTACAACAGAAGAAAGCGTACAGTAACACTGGAGATGAAAAGGCATAATACTCCTGATAAGGCCTTCATACTAGTGTTTTCCCTTTTCATAGTAGTGTTTTCCATTGAGCACATCAGTGTTCAATCAATGCTTAGAATGTCTACTCAAATAATGGTCTGTGTTTGTTGTTTGAAAACAAAATGCCCTTTTGAGGTGATATAATAGTGTTTTGAAACCAAAGTGTCATTTTGCAAGAGATATAAAGGGTTTTGCATTTTGTGTGAGTGGTTTTGGGATTTGTGTTTAGAGCTAAGAGAAACCGAGGCATGCTTTGAAAAAATGTGTTTTAGGAACAGAGAAATACTGTAAAAGAGAATGGTCTTAAACAGAGAGGGTTGAATTGGCAAAAAAAGCTTGACCATTTTATGCATGTTATTTGGGGAATAATGACAGAAGGAAATAGAAATGGCGATCTTTGACAAAGTTGTCACATTTGCGGTGTGCAGTCTACCTCCTGTTACAGACCACTTTACCTGCATTGTCACATGACGTTGAAATGTGACTTAAAACCATACCAGACTGATTCACTAAGGCTACAGCAAGCTCTTGTTTAAGAGTATGCAAGGTAAATCATGGCTTCACTTGCACCGCCATGCAGAATGTTTAAGGTGCATCACTCTCATGTTTTAAAAGAGAATGGTCTTAAACAGAGTAGGTTGTATGGGCAAAATAGCTTGTCTGTTTAATGCATGTTATTTGGGGAATAATGACAGAAGGAAATATAAATTGCAACCTTTTTAACTTTTTAAGATTAAATATATGGAAGCTGTGTGATGGAAGTACTCATACTTTAGATAGAAATGGCGCAGCCGTGGCCTACTGGTTAGGGTTTCAGGCCTGAAACCGAAGGGTGGCCGGTTCGATCCCCGACCAGTAGGAAAAATGTGGGCGGGGGAAGTGGTAGACCACTGCTCTCCCATGCCCACATCCACGGCTAAAGTGCCCTTGAGCAAGGCACCTAACCCCTATCACTGCTCCCCGGGCGCCGCCAATGGCAGCCCACTGCTCTGGGTTAGTGTTACTTCACTTCACTGTGTGTGTGTGTGTGTGTCACTTCCCTGGATGGGTTAAATGCAGAGGTTAATTTCAGAGTGTGTGTGTCTACACCACCTCTGCCATAGAGAGGACTTTCAAAGTAATTTTAGATAAAGAGCATATTGGACAGGTTAAAAAGCTTTAAATGTCACTGAATGTATATCAGCACAAAGGTCAACACACTCACCACATCCACCAGCACACTGCATCCTGTCTCTGGCCTGCAGTAGGAGTCATCAAGCACACCACCCCATCTCTCCACACACACACACAATACACACGCAATACACACACGCACACGCACACGCACACACAGACACACACACACAAACACACACACACATATGCTATCTCCCCCTGAGTCAGTGTGGTTGAACTATTTTGTGATTCAAGTGGTCCAATCTCTGAAGGAAGACACTTTATTTTCCTGCGGGTACTGACTCAGCTTCTCTTTGTCTCTGGTGGCCACATAAGTAATTTCCATCGTCTCTCTCTCCGCAAGCGCCGGCAATGGCTGACCTTTTCCTTGGTATTTCCATTTAGCCGTCTCCCAGCCATTGACACGATCTATTGTACGTCCAGGTGGGAGGGACATCCTGGCCTGGTTTACTCCTGACAGGTTTTTTACACGTCCTGCTGTGGTTGCAATGGGAGGGTCCAGACACTTTTAACAGGACTGTCCTCCCTCGCTTGCCGTAGCTTTATTGAATTAGTCTGGTATGGTTTTAAGTCACATTTCAACGTCAATGTGACAATGCAGGTAAAGAGGTCTGTGCGTTGTGTTGGTAATGGATAACATTAAAAGTACAGAGGGATGCATTTACATTTAGTCATTAAGCAGACGTTTTTGTCCAAAGCGACGTACAAGGGAGAGAACAGTCAAGCTAAGAGCAATAAAACCTGGTGTAACAATAAATACTGCTTTTTTTTTTTTTTTTCAAGAAATGAAACGACATAGAAGGAGGAAGAATTGCCGGACTGTCACTGCTTAAGTGCAAGTTAAGCCAAGGTGCCAGTTAGGAAGGGAGGGGCTCTCTGAAGAGTTGGGTCTGCCTGATGGATCATCTACGGGCTGCAGAGGGAATCTGATACACAGTACATCTTCTTTCCTCAACCACTTACAGCCAGTCAAGGGATATCACCTCACAGACTATGCATACAAAGGACAAAAAAAAAAAAAGAAGAAGTGAGAGAGACATGCATGTGTGAAGACACAATACAAACAAGAAGAAGAAAAATAAAAGAGTATAGGAAGAAATAA
The DNA here is from genome assembly GCF_963457725.1 of Sprattus sprattus. Classification (NCBI taxonomy): domain Eukaryota; kingdom Metazoa; phylum Chordata; class Actinopteri; order Clupeiformes; family Clupeidae; genus Sprattus; species Sprattus sprattus. The sequence continues at coordinate 10,331,171 of NC_137926.1, read as the reverse complement.
AGCACTAAATACTGTCTCAGCTTTCTGCCTTCTGGTCAGGTCAAGGTTCTCATCAGTATTCAGCACCCTCCCCCTGTCTTTCTGTGGTCTGTGGTAAGTTGATAATAATGGTAGTCTGATGTTTACCTGGTGACATATATTAAAATAAAATAATGGTCAGGGGGAAGAATATAAGGATTATTCACTCAATTTTAATACTAAAATAAAATGACATACCCTTAGGTAAACAGAACTTATGCAGTGAACAGAAAATGGAAGGGGAAACTAAAAGTGTTGATGTATTATTTATGATCTTCTCTCTGTCTCTACTGGCCTTCTTCTCCGTCCTCATCAATGCTATTTGCTTATTCTCACTCTGCCTGTGGTTCTGTTTTCTCCTGTCACTCAACCTGAATAGCATACAGCTAATAATACCAAGGTCACAGTGTTTAAAAAAAAATATTCATTCATTTCAGTTATGTTAGCTCTGATAAAAAGTTATTTGTTCTCAGGAGAGAGTGCATTGTGTGTATTTAAAGTGCCCTTTGTGTTCAACTCAATCATGTGTGGGTGTATATGCACACACAGACACACACACACACACACACACACTGCCTGGCACACACACACACACACACACACACACCTACACCTAGGTTCACATCTAGGGACCAACGCCACTATAAGAACAGGCTACCAAAGAGTTCAGCTACTCTCATTTGAGAGGACAGGTCACCACGAAGGTCATGGCTGTGAGGATGAACATCAAAGGTTTTGTTCGTGGGAACAGCTGGTACTTTCTTCTATGTGTACCACAAAGGTTCGAAGGTCATTGGGAGATAGGGCCCGCAACTGCACCTCTTCTGAGAGATCCGCAGAAACCTCAGATCCTGGATGACCTTGCATCATGTCTACGCCACAGCTTGCTTAAGGTGGCAAGGATTTCTTAGACCCTGAATACAGGAATGCTCTCAAGATGTTGTGGTTGTGGTGATATACAGTACCAGTCAAAAGTTTGGACACACCTTCTCATTTTTTGAGAAGTTTTTTCTTTACGTTTATTAATTTCTACATGGTAGATACCCCCTTTTTTTGTTTAGTACATCATTCCTATGCGTTCTTTCGTAGTTTAAATGTCTTCAGTATTAATCTACAATGTAGAAAGTAATACAAGTAAAGAAAACACTTGAAGGTGAGTCCAAACTTTTGACTGGTACTGTATGTGGAAATCTATTTTGGCCATTAAGACGATATATATATCATCAACATATTCTCACTTCACAACCACAAGGATGACCGTGAGAGCATCTTATCAAATTCAGCACAACACACAATAATTATCTTTGTCACAATCGCAACTGATGTCTTAACCATGGTCCTACACGTGAAGATTACTCATGTAAGGACATATCTCCTCCCCTCTTCCACAGATACATCATTGTGGCACATATTGATGTGACCCCCCGAGCTTGTGGCCGTAAATCAAAACTTACTTCCTCCTAAGAAGATGACTCAGCACATTCTGGATTGTATTCAATGTCATCCTCACTTTCTGCCGAAGCCTACACTGTTTCAACCTTTTTGATCAATGATTCCCATGATCCTTGAATGGGCAGTGATCCTTAATGGCCATTCAAATGGAATATCACTTCCCGTAAGGCCACTTACATGATTACTTCCTTTAATGCCCTGAATCAATGACCAGCATAGGTTCTGTGGAAGGGCTTTAAACCATATTTTTCCTTAAGAGAAGAATTATAGTTCACTAAGTATGTATATGTATGTATGCATGTATGTGTTGTCAGAGGTGGGTAGAGAAAGCAAGAACTGTACTCAAATAAAAGTATTGTTACTTAATGATAATAGTGACTCAAGTAGAAGTAAAAGTACCCATCAAAATAAAATTAGGTTTATCTATTACATACAAATTAGGGTTTATGGCCAATTGTCTAATAAACACAAGTAACCTAGCCATCTGCACATTCCATTACATCACATTCTGAAAAATCACAT
>NC_137926.1:10321679-10324179 GCF_963457725.1 Sprattus sprattus | reverse complement strand
CACACACACACACACACACACACACACACACACACACACACACACACACACACACACACACACACACACACACACACACACACACACACACACACACACACACACACAACACACACACACACACACACACACACACACACACAGTGCAGTATGGTATTAAAACTGTAGGTATTCACAAGATGTCCCCTGGCAGCACAACAGCTACAGTGCCTAGTGCATGTGTGACCCCTACCCCCCTCCGCACACACACACACACACACACACACACACACTCATTCGCTCACACGCTCACTCACACACTCTCTCTCTCACACACACACACACACACACACACACACACTCACACACAGACACACACTCATTCGCTCACCCGCTCACACGCTCACTCACACACTCTCTCTCTCTCTCACACACACACTCACACACACACACACACATACTCAATCACTTGAAAAATGACACTCAGTGTTACGAGGGGAGTGAGGAGTGATCCATATTTAATAGCAAACTGTGTCCTTTGTGTTTCATCCTTTCAATTCCTTCTCTTTTGTTCCCTCCAGTGACAGAATCTGTGTTTTTGCTCATGAACAACCACTCAGTTTGCTGTGTTCAACCTCTACAGAACACTGACCTAGCTGGCTTATCGGTGCCAGTGACATTGTCCGGCAGCCAAAGCCTGCTAAATGTCCACCCTTGTGACACGTCACCCAGAGCTTCCCAAGCGTTTAGTCACCCAGTGTTATTTCACCTCACACCTCCATGCGGACCAACCTCACACATGACCAGCAGGCCAACCTTGGTGAAGCTCCTTGCCGATGGACCTGCTCCTCTCTCTTCTCCTGCCCACCCCTGGAGAGCCGTCGGATGGGCCAGTGGGCGTCACGGCGCCGGCATCTCTCGGTGTAAATCACGGGCGCTGACGCGCACTGTCAGCGCATCTCCAGTGGGCTCATCGAGTGATTCCTCATCGAGCGTCACTGCTAAAAGCATCTTTATGGCTGAGATGATTGCAGTGTGGAGTAGTAGCCACCAACACCAGCACAAGCTTAATGACCCATAAAGCTATTAAGAGAGAGTGAACTATGATGGCTGCTGTGACATATTATGCAGAAGCTCTGTGGTTGGCTGTATGGATGGACGCCGCCGACTGTATACCAGCAATGTAAAGGTGGTCAACCCATAATAAAATTGCCATCATATCTGCTAGAGCATGCTAAAGTACTTCCCTCTCACTGAGAAGGCAGTGATGTCTTAAATTAACCAAGGTCAACCCAAGGTGAGATCAGAAAGTAGTCATTCTGCATTTGAATGATCTGGCCAGATGTTTACACCACTGCTCTAAAGTAGTTACCCTGCCTGTCTGTCTGTATCATGTCATATGTCATTGTGTTGTTGTGACGAGTGCATTACTACACAAAGACTTCAGGGAGCAGGAGCACCCACCACCCGGACCAGTCTGATGGAACTGGTGGGAGCTGATTGGACTTACAATCCGTGGAAAATATGTGAGGTGTTGGCTAAGCAGTGCAGCTGTTCTTTTTCCGTGAATGGGATCTTAATTCCATCTCCTGTCAGGATTACAGCCACCTCTGGGACCTCGTCTGAGGCTAGCCTGCCTCTGTGACATCTCCTTTTCCTTCTTTTACCTACTGCCTCTCTCGCTCTGCCTCTCCCTTTCTCTATCTCTTCCTCCCTCCTTCTATCCACCTCTTTCTCCCTTCCTCCCTCTATCTCTTACTCCCTTCTTGCCTTTATCCCTCTCTCTCTCTTTCATGCTCCCTCCCTGTATTTATCTCTCCCTCCCTCCCTCCCCTCTCCCTCTATCTCTTCCTTGCCTCTATCCCTCTCTCTCTCTCTCCCTCTCTCCCTCCCTTTCTCACTCTAAGTCTTCCTTGCCTCTATCCTTCTCTCTCTCTCTCTCTCTCTCTCTCTCTCTCTCTCTCTCTCTCTCCTCCCCCTCCATCCAGTCTCTCGGGATGCTGGGCCAGATATGAAGCAGCTTCTGTGATCTAATACGAGGGGGACTGTGAGAAGAGGCAAAACCAGGGGTGATCACCGACCAGAGACCCGGCTAGGAGAAAGATAAGCACAGAGTAAATTGGGAGGACAGAAGAGGGCAAAGGTTGAGCAGGAGGAGAGGATACTGGGAGAGATGGGCTGAGAGAAACTAACGACCAATTCATAGTCCAGGAATCAAATGTAGCTCAACAGTAAAGTTTGTGGTCGACAGATGTTGCGGTGCTGTAGGCTTTCACAGTCCTGCGCCAGAGATAAATCGTCAGAATAGAACATCATCTGTAGTTTCTATGACAACTTGTAAACAAGCTGATGTTTGCTTACATTTTCATATATTACATCGAATTTCAAAACTTAATCAATATAGTGATATATCCATGCAAGGCACGTTTGAGAGATTTGGAGGACATATCAGAGTTAATGCTACTGAAGAAGAGAGAAATCAGAAGGTGGAGGGTGAGACGGGTAAATATGTCAAGAGTGG
>NC_137926.1:10314179-10316679 GCF_963457725.1 Sprattus sprattus | reverse complement strand
CCCAGATAATATCCGGGGGGATAATCCCGCAGATGGTCCACACAGGCACCTTTGATAAGATTTGGCAGTGTGTGTGTGTGTGTGTGTGTGTGTGTGTGTGTGTGTGTGTGTGTGCGTGTGTCTGTGCTGTTTTAAATGTCAGCAGCTGACGTGATGCTGGGGCTGAATTATTAAGGGTAATGGGGCCGCAGTCTGCAGAACCTAAGGTGAGCCACTGAGATGCTGGAGGTGGTGGAGAAAGGAAGGAGAAGGAGGAGGAGGAGGAGGAGGAGGAGGAGGAGGAGGAGGTTTGGCCTGTTCTGAATTTTTCATAGATCTCACACGTCTGGGGAGTCTCAAGTGCAATTGATCGAGCAGCAGCGCTGGAGGTCTCTCTCTCTCTCTCACCAAATTAATGAGAAGGAATGAGAAATAAGGCGAGAAACACTAAGGACAAGTGTGTGACGTGGCAATCTTGACATTCATTCATGCTGCGGAGCAAGAAGTGATACACGCACACACACACGTGCACACACACACACACACACACACACGTGTGCACACACACTCATGCTCACGCACACATGAACGCACGCACACACACACACGTGCGCACACACATGCACACACACACACACACGAACGCACGCACACACAAACGTGTGCACACACACACACACACACGCACCACACACAGTCAACCTTCTACACATTCAAGCACACAGCCTTTTTCTTCAGACTTTTTCCACACACACACAGTCTATCCATTCCCCTGACACGTGGCATTTCCAGTGGTATTTCCAGAAAGCAGAGCCCATTCCTGAGCCTACATCCCATTCCACACCCAGGACACCAAAACATAATTACTGCATGCATTAGGGCGTAATATATGGACAACTCCCCTGGTCACACACCAAATAATAACACTGTCTTTCATGTGTGATCACGCCGTGATCCTTCAGTAATAAGACGGAGCATAGCCCCCTCATGTGACCCCCTCTATTCCCTGAACAGCAGTCTGGTGTTTATCATGCAGAGTGGGTTTGGAGAAGCCTGGTTAAGGCACCTATATGAGGTGTGGAAGCACTCTAGCAAAGAGATTTTTGGATAAGAGTCTTATTTCGCCTTCTTCTGCTGACTTGAGCCTAACATCGATTTTACTGTGCTCTTGGTGTTTGGCTCCGTGTCGGCTCTGTGTGATATTCTGCGGCGGAGCCGGAGCTTTTGAGCCCTTCGACGGACTGAAAAGCAATCATCTAGCTCACGCGCTCTCCTCATTAACGTTTGGTTAACTCCAACACGACAGCGTACATTTGCTTCACATGAAACGCATTAGTCATCTACAATCTCGCTCTTCTGCATATGACATGAGCTGAAGTCTACACATTCTCTAGTTCTAATCCCTCCCGTCTCCGCTACATGCTACATCTCTAACGAACATGGAGATACACTGAGCTCCCACTGTGAGGCTTCAGTAATCATATCCAGCGATGAGTGTGTGCACAGACACAGCCCCTTATGTACCCTTCTCTCCTTCACAGGATGTCTGGCGCTACGGGAAGCTATGTGTGTGTGTGTGTGTGTGTGTGTTGGGGGGGGGGGGGTGGTGAAGCCTGATTAAGATGGATGAGGAGGTGAGCAGAAGCTTACTTCACAGTGCTAACAAGACGTTCAAAGGTGTGTGTGTGTGTGTGTGTGTGTGTGTGTGTGTGTGTCATGTTTATATCCTCCACAGTCAGTGAGAAGAACTGGCCAAGTGCTAATAAGACGCTCAGAGGTGTTCAGTAGAGAGGCCAGGCGATGAAACAATTCCATTTTGTCGTCCTGTTGGAGGGTGGATTCATTACGTCTGTGTTTACACAGGCACTGCAGTTCCACCAAAAATAATGCATGTTCTCCGTCGTGAAGAGCGACTGTTAAAAATAAAAAAGGTGAGGATTTGCACTTGATTTTTTTTGTTCCTCACAGTGACTTGCCACTTCTTTCAGGTGCAAATAGGAACTTTGTTTTGCAGCGCTTATTTTAGATTGTTATCTCCTGATTAGCAGCACTGCTTTAGTTGTGTACCACCTCACCTGCCAGACGCTTTGGATACGAGCTTCTATTCAATTAATAAGATGTCAATGTGTAGGTGTGTGTAGGTTTAAAAGTCAGTCTAGAGCATGATTTTGAGAAAAGCTTTTTGTAAGTGTGATTATGTGTGTGTGTGTGTGTGTGTGTGTGTGTGTGTGTGTGTGTCTGTATGTGATTGTGTGTGTGCACATGGGGGTGCATGTATGTGTGTGTTGGTGTTTGTTTGGGTGTGCTCATGTGTGTGTGTGTGTGTGTTTACGTGTGCATGCTCATGTGTGTGTGTGTGTGTATGTGTGTGTGTGTGTGTGTGTGTGTGTGTGTGTGTGTGCGTGTGTGTGTGTGTGTGTGTGAATGAAAGATGCAGTCAGCTGATGGGCCTCATCTATGCACATGCGTTCATTAGTTGCATTGCCAGGGCCAGGCAGAGTGTATTTCAAAGGGCCGGTCT
>NC_137926.1:10289179-10301679 GCF_963457725.1 Sprattus sprattus | reverse complement strand
TATGGCCGGACACAGATTGAGGCACACTCTAAGCCAAGGATGGGCAACTGGCGGCCCGCGTGCCGCATGCGGCACATCTCTTCATTTATTGCGGCCCGCCGATACATTTAAAAAAAGAAAAATAAAAAAAAATGCTTCCTTCTGTTGACGGACTTTTACTTTGACATCATTCAAAATGCACGTCTCAGTAATCTAGCAATATGCTAACATAGCTCCTAAATTTCCTAAAGGCACAGAGCTATGCAAGCACAACATAAATACTTTGAATCGTCAGTCAGAGAAACAGACTCAGACAGCTTTTTCTGAAATTACTCTGAAAGTACTCTGAAACGGTAACGTTGGCATCGTATCAGTTGGCAGGGAAGTAGTTCTATAGTTCTATAGTGAGTGATATAAAAGTCATATAGTGAGGGAGAGTTTGTGAAGTCTTGTGTACGTGGTGTCGTTGCTATCCTCAACCCTGAAAATGACGGATCATAGCGGTCTGTGTCAGACCTGCAGCTGTCAGGCACGGAAATTGAACAGAGCATATCTTTAACAACTTAATCGAGACACAGTTATGTACAGATCTTGAGAAGTGCCCTCTCAAAAGTTTCTTGGCCCCACCAATAAAACAATTAAAAAACGTTTTATTTTGAGATCGTCAAATTCACACTTAACTGCAAATCGAGTCCAACAGGAATCCAGCCTGTTTGAGACTGCAATGGGAAGCACACGCCTCTGTTTGGTCGTGATTGAGTGAGTGAACAGATGGTGATAACGTTTAGTAAACAGACTTGGACCAACAGTCCGACCCAAGCTGGTGTAAGCTGCCATAATCAGCTGCTGGATATAAAGGTGATGAACATGAATCATCTCGAGTTAATTCTAGATGTCATGGCTCTCTTGTATCATGCCGTTCATTGATCCTGTGGTTATGCTACCTTACTCAGTTGAACTCTAGCCTACAACGTTAACCTACTCACTTGAGCTGCAAATCCCTACCATACTACAGTATAATTATCACCCATCTCAGCAGATGTCTTCAATATGTTTATTGTTGTGTCATATTTTAAATCTACATTTGTTAATTTCTCTTCCTAAAACTCACTAGAAGACACTATTTAAAAGGTTATTTTCAAAAAAAAATCTTATGGGGGAGCATGCCCCCAGACCCCCCTAGATTAGCTTGGTCACAGGAAAAATAATAGGTGTTTTCTAGGGGAAAGCCTGCCCTAAAGTGGGATTTGGCCCTCTGGTAGCAATAAAGAAAAGTTGTGGCCCTCTCCAGCATTAAAGTTGCCCATCCCTGCTCTAAGCTGACACTCTCTTTCTCTCTCTTTTTCTCTCTCTCTCTCTCTCTCTCTCTCTCTCTCTCTCTCTCTCTCTCTCTCATACACACACACACACAAGCATCTGTGTATGTGCAATTGTGTCAATTTACATGCACTGAGATATGCAATTTTTACAGGAACAGGAACAGATGGACACATAACACACTTCTCTCTCTGTCTCTCTCTTTCTCACACACACACACACACACACACACACACACACACACACACACACACACACACACACACACACACACACACAAACAAACTCACACACACACACACACACACACACACACACACACACACACACACACACACACACACACACAAACACACACTAACACACACACTCACCCTCTTCTCCTCCTCTCTCAGGTCAGGCATAGTGCTGATGCACAGGCTAATCACAGTGACGGCCACCATGATGACGGACAGGCAGGCGAAGATCTTCCCCGGCAGCCCTGACTGGGGGTTCTCCACCATGTCCCTGAGGTGTCCCATGATCTTGCGGTAGCGCGTCTGGGCCACCGGGGGGCGTTGCTGCGCGACCCGCTGCCGCAACTCCTCCTCGCTGCGCTCCATCGCGGCCACCTCCTCTATGCGCGTTAGCATCTTGCGCTTGCAGCAGCGCTCCATGTAGGCCATCTCCACGCCCCAGTAGGTCAGCTCCTCGTGCAGCGAGAGCACGCACATCTCGCGCAGCATCCGCAGCTTCCCCGCCGCCAGGAAGTTGAGGATGACGCGGAAGGCCGAGGGGCTGCGGTCGAAGAAGAACTCGTGGCACGCCTCGTCGTAGTCGTCGCAGACGCACGCGATCTCCTCCGGGCTGCTGGAGGGACGCAGGCGACCCAGCCGCGTCAGCGGGAACTGCTCCAGCGTGCTCCAGGGGAAGGTGTAGCGGTTGCCGCCCACGTTGATGACGGCCTGCAGGGCCGGGTCCACCGAGAGCAGGTCCTCGGGCCGGCGCACCAGGCGGGCGCGTTGGTAGTACACGCCCTTGATGGTCTCCGTCTCGGGGATCTCGGTGAAGATCCCGTCCAGGCTGCTGTCATCGCTCATGGACAGGTTGCTGAAGTCATGGTTGGCGTTGCTGATGATCGGCATGGCGACGGCTGGCGTTCGGGGGGGGACAGGTGTCCGCTCCCGGGGTCAAAGGTGAAGGGGTCAAAGGTGACAGGTTAGGGACGGCAGAGAGGCTGCATTAAACGCACCCCCTCTTGGGAATGGGGCGTTCATCCGATGGGGGCCGGGGGTGATGGGGCCTCAGTTTGCCCGCTGCTGGGCTCAGCACAATTTCGAGCAGTGGATGTCACACACACACTGTGGAAGAGACGGGACAGAAAAACACACTCAGCCCACACAACATCTTCTCTATCTACTCTCTATCTCTGTATCTATGTCTTTTGTGTCACTCCTAAAAAAAACAGATACATCTCAGGTGTCTCCTATGTACAGTCACAGGGGTTATAACACAGTACACAGAACTGTTTATCAACAAAACAGTAAACATATAGAAAACCAATACATGGTTATACTATTAAATGTGGTCTTAGAATACAGCGATGTCTACCAAAGAACTCCTGGTTGCTGTCTGTCCTTATATGTAGAAAGTCATGTGCAGTCTAAGTCTTCCATGTTGGAATCAAAAGCAAAATATTTAGACTAGTGATATTCTCAAATGTAGCTTTCTATGCCAAGCGCGTTTGAAACACTTGACATTAGCTGTGACGGCGCATTGAAAAGGAGTTAACCCTCCGTAACCTGGGTAACGCACTAGGAGGAGTGAATCAAGGGTTGAATACACAACGATAATCTTTGAGGTGTGAGAAGAATTTAATACGTCGCTCTGAACGTTATTTTTGTGGCAACATCGCTACTGGCCGTTAATTTGGTGCTGATCTCAAATGTGTGGTGGAATGCTGTTATGGTTGCTGTTAACTATTGATTTAAACTACCAATATGTTCTCTGTTACAAGAGGATTAGTTCTACTCTGCGGCTGGTGAATTGAGTAACGTGTTTTAAATGTGTGCAGTAGTGTCACCAGAACATTCTCAGCTCGGCGCAGTGCACAGACATGTTCTGCAGACAACCGCATAACTATGCATCTGTTTCTGTCTTCATTTTTGACCGAAACATATGGAAATGTCACGTTTCCTATAAGAAGACCAAGACTAGAGTGTGCTCCACAGGCGCAAGTTAGAATAATTGCTCGGCCGATAAACGAACATCCCCTAGAATACGAAATGATCTACAGGATAGAGGGGGGGCACCAGAGGCATCCATCACATTACGGACACCTTGACTGCAAACGGTGCCTACATGTTGAATAACAAGTCGTCCCCCACTTAATCTATCTTCACGAGGCTGGTGGGTAAAACTAATTTTGACTGGCAACTGCAAGTAATTAGACGTATAGAATTAAAAATGTTCAAACTTTCCCCAGTAACACCCACGCTTCGAAATCGTCTCAGTGTCCTCAGGTATACCAACTTTATCATCCTCCGATAGTGTTTCAGAACACATCAATCATACGCGTAAAATGTACAGAGTTGAATTTAAAGTAGTCATGGAAACGACTTTAAACTCGTTGTTGTGAGTCGATATATATGGGTCTATCGGCTACTTTGTAGAATGTACTGTAAAAAAAAAATCCTCATCAAGTTATAGAGCTTCCGAACACGGAAAATTGTAGTCAGAGGAAAATAAATGCTACCTCTTACCATCCTTTGGAGAGACAAGGCATCCCAGCTCTTGGTAATCACTTTTTGATAAACGGTCAGCGCCCCGTAATAGTCCACAGAGAGTCTTGTAATTCCAACCTCTGAACCCAGGGATATTGGGAATATCCGACTCAGTCCTTTCCAGACAGTCGACCTTTTGTGACGACCATTTCTTCGCCTCTCTCAAAACGCGTAAAACACTCTGCGCTACGCAGAAGAGAGGCTAGTGTCCCGTACGCTGCCTGCTGCTGCAGAAACTGTGTGTGTGTGTGTGTGTGTGTGTGTGTGTGTGTGTGCGTGTCCGTGCGTGCCTGTGCGTGCCTGTCAGCTCGCGTTCAAGTTCGCGAAGTGCTTGCGTGTTTCACAACATTATTTGGCTCAAGTACCCCGGTAGCCGGTACGCATTAGCACCGAAGTCACACCGGCACAGATGATACTCTTTCTAGTCGAGAAATTACATTCGGGTCCAGCGGATAGAGATGAATGACTCCAGGGCGATCTACTGTACGCCTCCAACCGGATGAGGGCTCCGCACAGTCACATACTCAGCTCTTCTCTGATGCGGGACACTGGGGGTTACTTCATATCGAGCGGCGCTAATTGCATCTTTTCACTCGTCAGCAACATGCGATATCTAGCAGTATGTATTATGCAGCTTGTTATGGCAGTAGTTAGGATTTTGTCGGATATGGACTCGAGTCCCTAAGTAACAATAGGCCAGTCCTCAATGCGAAGAGATGTATTAGATTAACTTAAACTTGACTGATTTTGAACACAACTAGAAAGACTGCAGTTAACAATTGGAGTCGTTTGAAAGTCATGGACTAATCCGGCACATATAGTGATAGAAAATGTTGAATTATGTGAACAGCACATATGTATAATAGGCTACAATAAAGCACCGTATGATGCATTTTCCACATGAACAGGACCCAAACCTCCAGGGTTGTTCGATCTAACGGAGGAGTGGCATTCAAACATCCTTTCGTGCACCTTAGGCGCCTCGCCTGCGTGCCGGTGAAATTGCAAATTTAGCAGAGAGAGGAGGTAAGCTACTCTAACAGGCAGAGAGAGCGGCATTAACTGCCCGCACACGCTCCTCGTCCTTGGAAAAACTCATTAGGTTTCTACACAAACGCCCGGAGGGGAAACGCGCAAACACGGCAGGGCTTTGCGGAACTCCGTGTGTTGTGGAGATGCGGGGTGAAGTTGGCGCAAATGCAAACAGCGCACGTGAGATGGAGATGCGGAAAGTGTGACCTCCATCAGTGCGCGCCCTGGATGGTCAGCGGCAACAAACACACAGGGCAGAATACACAAACACACACACACACACACACACACAGTGCAGGGCCGCCTCTACGTACACAGAGGTCACGCTTGGTGTAGGAAACAAAGTGCAGTAAGGGTCACCAAAAACTCTTAAAAAAAAAAAATTCAAATACATAACGCGATACTTTTCAGACTTCTACACCAATAGAGGCCATACACTTTGTATTTCACCGAAATAATAACACGAAGGATTGTCTGGCTCCTCCTTTCTCACTGTGGTTGTTTTGATTGCGCCAACAACTCATCCCTTATGGCCGATTAATGACACAAACACGAACTTCAAGTGCACTTCACAGCCTACATATTGTCCACTTAGGGCGCATTCTGTCAAACTCACAGTTCACTCCTTCACCTACATACTGTCAAATTATAATGCACACATCTCTTACTGTCGCTCTCTCTCTCAACACACACACACACACACACACACACACACACAAACACACACACACACACGCGTGCACACACACACACACACACACACACTTACACACACCATTACACTCCTTTTACGTCCATATTGCCAACACAAACATAGCTTCAAAGTGCACTCTATAGTCTATGTATTGTCAAATCATAATGACACATCTCCCTTTCCCTCTCTCTCTCTCTCTCTCTCTCTCTCTCTCTCTCTCTCTCTCTCCCCCAATCCCCCCCACAGACACTTGCAAGCACGCTGACACAAACGGACGCTCCAGATGTGCTGCCGTCCTCATTAGGCCAGCACAGGGGTATGGCTCTGGCAGAAGAACGTGAGCGATCTCTGGGCCTGATAGACAGCGGAGGGAAAGACTAAATCAGGCCAGGGATTAGCTCCTAATCCCCGACAGCGAGGTAGATGAGACGGGAACAGCCAGCCAGTCAGCCAGCGAGTGAGTGAGTGAGGGAGCGAGTACAGAGGGGGGACCGGAATGCACAGAGGTGCGGGGTAATAGAATGCCGGGGGTAAGAAAATGCCGGGGGTAAGAAAATTCTGTCATACACCACTGAGAGGAAGCATACCCCCTGCCTGAGTTTCCCGCTGATGGATCGACACCCGCTTGATCCCAGCAGAGGTGTTTGATCAGCCTAATTGCTCTCGAATCAGGCGAGTGGACAGATTAACGCCAGCAGTGGGGAGAGGAGGCAAACAGGGAGCTGGAGGCAGAGAGGAGGGTGGGAAGGGGAGAGGAGTGGAAGAGAGAGAGAGAGAGAGAGAGTGAATGAGGCTAAGGAGAGGAGAGAAGAAGATAGAAGAGAAGGGTAAAGGAGAAGAGAGGTGAGGTGAGAGGAGGGGAGGAGAGAAGGAGGACAACTGAGCGGGGGGGAGATAAGGGAAGAGAGAAAGGAAAAGAGGAGTGAAGAGGAGAAGATAAGGGGAAAGAGGAGAGGAGAGCAGGAGGGAAATAGAGAGAGGAGAGGAAGGAGACTCGTGGAGAGCAAACATACTGAGTAATGACTGTACTACACTGTTAGCTGCCAATGTTGCTTTAGATAATAACATCGGATAAATTAACTCATGTGAAAAGAAGAGGGAAGGGGAGGGAAAGCGGGAAGCGTAAAGGAGTTGAGGAGTGGAGAGGGATGGGAGAAGAGAAGGAGGAGAGGAGGGGAAGGGAGAGAGGGAGTGGAGAAGATGAGGAGAGGAGAGAAGAGAGGGAGGGGAGAAGAGAAGGAGGAGAGGAGGGGAAGGGAGAGAGGGAGTGGAGAAGATGAGGAGAGGAGAGAAGAGAGGGAGGGGAGAAGAGAAGGAGGAGAGGAGGGGAAGGGAGAGAGGGAGTGGAGAAGATGAGGAGAGGAGAGAAGAGAGGGAGGGGAGAAGAGAAGGAGGAGAGGAGGGGAAGGGAGAGAGGGAGTGGAGAAGATGAGGAGAGGAGAGAAGAGAGGGAGGGGAGAAGAGAAGGAGGAGAGGAGGGGAAGGGAGAGAGGGAGTGGAGAAGATGAGGAGAGGAGAGAAGAGAGGGATGGGAGGAGAGAAGGAGGAGAGGAGGGGAAGGGAGAGAGGGAGTGGAGAAGATGAGGAGAGGAGAGAAGAGAGGGATGGGAGGAGAGGAGGGGAAGGGAGAGAGGGAGTGGAGAAGATGTGGAGAGGAGAGAAGAGAGGGAGGGGAGAAGAGAAGGAGGAGAGGAGGGGAGGGGAGAGAGGGAGTGGAGAAGATGAGGAGAGGAGAGAAGAGAGGGAGGGGAGAAGAGAAAGAGGAGGGGAGAGAGGGAGTGGAGAAGATGAGGAGAGGAGAGAAGAGAGGGAGAAGAGAAGGAGGAGAGGAGGGGAGAGAGGGAGGGGAGAGAGGGAGGCAAGAAGAGAAGACAGAGGAGGGAAGAGAGGGAGGGGAGAAGAAAAGGAGAAGAGGGGAGAGAGGGGGGGAGAAGAGAAGGAGAAGAGGGGAGAGAGGGAGGCAAGAAGAGAAGACAGAGGAGGGAAGAGAGGGAGGGGAGAAGAAAAGGAGAAGAGGGGAGAGAGGGGGGGGAGAAGAGAAGGAGAAGAGGGGAGAGAGGGGGGGGAGAAGAGAAGGAGAAGAGGGGAGAGAGGGGGGGGAGAAGAGAAGGAGAAGAGGGGAGAGAGGGGGGGGAGAAGAGAAGGAGAAGAGGGGAGAGAGGGGGGGGATGGGAGAAGAGATAGACGAGAGGAGAGAGAGGGGACAAGAAAAGGAGTGGAGGAAAGGAGAGAGGGAGGTGAGAAGAAAAGGAGGAGAGGAGAGGAGAGGAGAGAAGAGAGGGAGGTGGGAAGAGAAGGAGGAGAGGAGAGAAGAGAAGGAGGAGAGGAGAGAAGAGAGGGAGGGTAGGAAAGAAGGATTTGACGAAAGGAGAGAGGGAGGTGAGAGGAAAAGGAGTGGAGGAGAGGAGAGAGGGAGGCGAGAAGAGAAGAGAAGGAGTGGAGGAGAGGAGAGAGGGAGGCGAGAAGAGAAGAGAAGGAGTGGAGGAGAGGAGAGAGGGAGGCGAGAAGAGAAGGAGGTCTTTGCCATGTAATGCACTGGCCATAAATTTGGGTGTGGTGACACAGACAGGGCTCAGTGCTCACATGACTGCGCTAAGTGATTGATTGGGTAATAACACACTAATGTCTTCCTCAGGGCTCCTACTGTATGTATGGGGACGGCCAACATCCTTCAACGCAACCTAGAATGATCTCTGGCTCATTGTGCGTAATATGGACGTCATGTGGAGCAAAGGCACTGATAATCTGAGCAAAGATGTTATGTTATACAGTATTTCACCCCCCGTCCAGACAGTAGTTTCGGAAAAACGTACTTCATTTTTTGCATTGCGCAGCCAAAGTCCTTTACCACTTAACATAGCTGGGAGGAGCCGCAGGGATGAAGTCCTATTTTTACACGAGGAGACAGGCTGCCACTTGCATGGAACACCCAGCCAGCCAAAGTTGCCGGGATTTCCGTTCTTGTGTGTGTTCAAGGTCTGCTGAACGCCTGATGTAACTATATGCATGAGTGTATGTGTGTGTGTAGGTGTGTGTGTGTAAGTGTGTGTGTGTGTATGTGTGTGTAAGTGTGTGTGTGTGTGTGTAGTGTGTGTGTGTGTGTGTGTGTGTGTAAGTGTGTGTGTGTGTGTGTGTGTGTGTAGTGTGTGTAGTGTTTGTGTGTGTGTATAAAATATTAATACCGGAGGCAGAGATCTCAGTGATCCATGCGAATCCCCATGAACATCAAACTCCCTTTGTGCAGAAAGAGAATGCGATACAGGCCAGGGGTGAGTTGCCTGGTGCAGGGTTCTGTTCCATTCTATTCCTCTCCAGCCACCTGCCCCCCCACCCCCCAAGTTTTTTCACTGAAAATTAGACTAGACCCTCCCCAAAAGATGAAGAGTTTGTTTCACATTATCTGTCTGACGTCCATGCAGAGTTTCACATTATCTCTGTGAAGTCCATGCCAGAGTTCTTTCCCCTGCAGTTGAAGGCAAGAATGAGAGACAGACGTGCTCTGTGAAAGATCACTGTGCTTTTCACACTGCCGTGTGGAATTTGACTTTAATGCCGGCTCTGAGAGAGAGGGAGAGGGCGCATGAAAATAAGACAAAGAGAGGGGAGAAAGAGAGAGAGAGAGAGAGAGAGGGAGAGAGAGCGATAGAGAGAGAGGGGGAGAGAGAGAGGGGGGGGGGGAGAGAGGGGGAGAAAGAGAGAGACAGACTAAGAGTTAGTGTGTGTGTGTGTGTGTGTGTGTGTGTGTGTGTATATGTAAAAGAGGATGAGCAGTGAACTGAGAAAGAGCATTCAAATTCAAGTAGAGAGGGGAGCTGTGGTGCAAACGGTAGCCTCCCAACCCCTAAAAGGGTCCAAGTTCCCACAGGGACCTGGGTTTGAGACCAAACCGCGGCCATTTCACAATCCCACGACCATCCTCCACTATCCTATCTCAATAAAAGGCAACACCCCCCCCCCCCCCACCCCCTCAAATAAATAAAAAAAATCAATACAAATTCAACAACAGTCTTTGAAAATAAAACAACATACAAATTCTAATGTTAACATAAAACATTGCAGAAATCCTGCTCTGCCTTCAATTAAGGCCCTTCGCCCTGTGAAGAAAAGCAGAGGCCGTCTCCCATTAAAGTGAGGCTGAGCCTAATGAAGCGCCGGGCTGAATGAATCACTCAGGGCTCTGGGTGCCGCCGAGTCTCTGATGAATCCAGTGGCACAGACTGCATGAACAACAGCACTGACTGAGAGAATATGGGCTTATTCTCCGATATCTGCAGTCTCACTCCAATGGTGATGTCCTACAACGGAACAGAGGAAGAAGAAGAAAACTGTATTCCCTGATCAAAGGGGATGGGATTCTCTTGTTTCTTGTTCCTGTAGAGCAGGGGTGTCAAACTCAAATACACAGAGGGCCGAAATAAAAAAAACGGGTGTAAGTCGAGGGCCGGACAGTGGGGAAAGCGCTCCCTAAATTGACGTATGCTACCAACACGGGGACAGTGCACTGTGGGACTTGCAGTATTTGTGGTGCGTTCGACATACCAGCGGCCGCGGCAGACAAGCTCTGATAGATAAATAGATGGATACTTTATTAATCCTGAGGGAAAATTAGGTAAACCAAATACAATTTCACCGTTGCTCATTCAAATCAATTGAACTTTTTGCAACATTCTGAGTAGATGGCAGGCCAGATTAAATGACTTGTCGGGCCTGATCAGGACCCCGGGCCTTGAGTTTGACACATGTGCTGTAGAGGTTTTTAACATGGTAACCTATGGAGATCTGTGTGTTTAGTTTCGTTCTCTGGGTTTTTTAATAGATTTTACCTGAGTAGGTTTACCTGCTGCCATGCTGTCTGGGGCTGTGGTCTGGTGTAATCCCACTCCGTATAGAGAACTGGAGAACTGCAGCTGACCCGCATCGGCTTCAGGTCGCATTACACACACATGCTGCTCTTTCTCTCACTCGGAGTTTCAATGTGGGTGTAAATCTCTTTGCGAGAGAGATTGTAAAGCTATGTATGTGTGTCTATGTATGTGAACGTGTGTGTGTGTGTTTGTGTGTGTGTGTGTGTGTGTGTCTATGTGTGTGTGTTTGTGTGTCTGTGTGTGTGTGTCTATGTGTGTGAACGTGTGTGTATGTGTGTGTGTGTGTGTGTGTGTGTGTGTGTGTGTGTGTGTGTCTGTCAGACAGAGAGAGAGAATGCTAACCAGAGCATGGCCCCAAACAAAAAACAGTGTGTCTCACCTGTGACATCCAACGCGGTCCGGATCCAATTTTATCCCGGCCAGGCTCCCAGAGTCAAGCTTCAGCTTATCCCCCCCCACAACCCCTAAACTCCAACCCCCAGCTGTCAGCACCCCAGCAGCCCAGCCCCCCAGCCAGGAGAGGGCAAACAGAGGGGGAGCCACAGAGGGGGACTGAGGTGACCCAAACATAGAGATGGAGTGTGTCTGTGTGTGTGTGTGTGTGTGTGCGTGG
Organism: Sprattus sprattus; assembly: GCF_963457725.1. Taxonomy (NCBI): domain Eukaryota; kingdom Metazoa; phylum Chordata; class Actinopteri; order Clupeiformes; family Clupeidae; genus Sprattus; species Sprattus sprattus. The sequence goes on along the minus strand of NC_137926.1, from coordinate 10,290,417 downwards.
GAGAGAGAGAGTGTGCGTGTGTGTGTGTGTGTGTGTGTTTGGGGGGGGGGGGGGGGCATGTCACAGGATTAACAAACATCCCTGTACAACAGTCCTGACCTACAGCCTGTCTTATCACCATGACTGAAATCCATGGGCTCAGCGCTAACACACGGTATGGTAACAGCTTACATGTGCACCTCTCCACCTCCATCACACTACTCACTCTTCCTGTCGTTTGCACTCGTCACCCACCCATTTCCCAGAAGTCAACAAGCCGCTCAGATTCCCGCTGCACCCCCCACCACGTCCCAACTGTTGCCCCCGGGCATGTTGACTCAGTTTTGCTCTTAATTAAAAAGTGCCTGAAATGATCGATTTGCATTTCCAGATCAAAAAAGCCTCCCCCAGCCCACTTCTAGTAAACATGTGCAGGGTGTCACATTGCCTTGTTCAATTAATTATTCAGCCGAACTGCCGTCTAGTGCTCCTGTCGGAGAATGTTCTCTCCATTCTCTGTGGATTTAATGAAAAGTATGTTTAATTTCTCGCTGTGTGAGATATCGAGTCGTGAAGCGAGAAACTCTTCAAACGCGGCTCCGTCCACACACACCTCAGTCTCACCAAACTGACGCTGCTGACATCATAATCCGCTATTATTGTGGACCGCTTTTTTTTTTTATTCCCTCTACCTTTCTTAAAACTGATTGTGACGGGCCACTGATCTATTGAATGCCTTTGAAAGGAGACGGCAAAGTTATTTCTTAAGCTAAGTCGGAACCAATGAGTGAAATTCTGCTCAAGTCAAGAACACATTCAAATTACTCTCATAAGAGTATATAGCACTGGCACAGGTACAGTTTATAGTAACACACACACACACACACAAATATATATATATATATATTGAGAGAGAGAGAGAGAGATTGTGGAATTGTTGTACAGAAGTATTATGCTTGAACATGACAATCACCAGTTGTGTTACACATGGTAGCCCAGACTGACAGAAAGGAAAAAAACACCACTGTACCTCTTCAGACTACCTTCACACGATCTTTCCCCTTTTCCCTTCCCTGACAGAGATACTCTCTTGAGCAACATGAGAGGCATGCAATAGAGATACAGGCATTCTACCCAATGAGACACATGCGATAGAGATACTGGCATTCTACCCAATGAGAGACATTCGATAGAGATACTGGCATTCTACCCATTGAGAGTCATGCGATAGAGATACTGGCATTCTACCCAATGAGAGT
>NC_137926.1:10274179-10276679 GCF_963457725.1 Sprattus sprattus | reverse complement strand
GCGTTTTAACTCATGGCAGCAATCAGAGGGAGTGCAGAAGTCAAAGAGATGGAGAGAGAGAAAGATCGGGAGAGAGAGAGAGAGAGAGAGAGAGAGAAAGATAGGGAGAGAGAGAGAGAGAGAAAGGGCGAGAGAGAGAGAGGGGTGGGGGGGGGGGGGACAGCCCATAAATTCACCTAATTTAGAGATGTTCATGTTCATGTTTGTGGTTGTTAATATCCTACTTCCTTGATGATGATGATTATTGTTATTTCATTTCATTTCATTGTCTCCACCTCTCCCTTTCCCTTCTGATGTATTTTGAGTACACACCCAACCCAAATGCTTTGGCAATACTATAAAACAACATGGACGTGCCAATACAGCTACCTTAAACATTTAAATTAGAGTTTTAGAGAGAAGGAGAGAGAGACGGAGATAGACAGAGATAGAGAAAGAAAGGGAAAGAAAGAGAGAAGGTATGGGGCAGGGGCAATAGTGGTGATAAGGTGAGGAGGAAGAGGATATGAACAGTAAGATGAAGAGGAAGAGGAGGAAGAGAGGAGACAGAGTGGGGAAAAACACAACATGGTGGCAACGTGACTGCCATCCGCTGGGATCATTTTATCTGATTAAAACCCTCCCTCGGATGCTCCCTCTTTCTACGTCTGCTGTAATGAGTGCCTTGGGGTCGGCGAGGGGATATATTTAGAGTATCTGACACCCCTCCCACACACACACACACACACAGCCTCTTCCTCACACACACACACACAGCCTCTTCCTCCCCCCTCCCCAATGACCACACTGCATGATCATGAGCTCCCACAGCAGGGGATTGGAAGGGGGGGGGGGGGGCACAGTCATGGTCACCTTCAGCCCAAACTGTGTGTGAGACTCTGTGTGTGTGTGTGTGTGTGCTGCGGTGGTTGTGGGGTGGGGTTTGGTGGGTCGGCTTTAGTGTAGAACTCCTTATAATGTTACTAGGGGCCCGGTTAATCAGCCAGGGAGGGAGTATTGTCCAGTTCTTTTGGCCCAGGAAAGGAGTGGGGCGGAGCGGCGGAGAGATGGAGGGATGGAGGGATGGAGGGGTGGAGGGGTGGAGGTGTGGAGGGATGGAGGGGCGGAGCGAATGGGCCGGAGCGTCCTTCACATTCCCACAACTCACAGCAGGACTGCAGAGGTGAAGCCCTGGGGAGCCTCAGGGTGTCCGCTGCGGACCGGAAAACAAACGAGCGGGAGGGGGCCGGGGGTGTGTGTGTGTGTGTGTGTGTGTGTGTGTGGGGGGGGGGGGGGAGGGACGGACGCAAGGACACACAACACACAGGGAGAGAACAAAACAACAGGACACAGCACACAACAAAGAGAGAGGTGTAGCCAGAGAGAGAGAGGTGGTGCAGAAAAAACAGAGGAGAGAGAGAGAGGGGAGGAGAGGGGGATCATGGAGGGGGGAGGCGAAGTGAGCGCAGATGAGAACGAGACAGATAGAGAAGGAGATACGGTCGGAGCATGAGCCGATTGCCATCGCCGAGGCGCAAATAGCCTCTAATCCTGTTTCCAGTGCGGGTCTCAGAAGGAACCATTGCATCCTGGGGGAATTTATTGGTTGAGCTGATAACAGAAAACGGAACGTCACGCAACGCTGAGTTTCGGCGAGCTTGGACCGGCTGAGTTCCCAATCACGAGCATAAGGGTTTTTTGTGTGTTTTTGAGTACGTGTGTGTGTGTGTGTGTGAGTGAGAGTGTGTGTGAAGCACGGGGCCTCCTGGGACCTGGACACTCCTAGAGTCCTTTAGAAGACCCCCGAACTCCTCTATCCATCACTACCTAAGCGAGAACCAGAGAGCAGAGAAGGGAGGAGAGGAGGAGAGGAGGAGTAGAAGGGAGAGGAGGGAAGAGGATGGATAAGGAGAGGAGAGAGGAGAAGAAAAGAGCGCAGGGGAGAAGGGAGGAGGGAGAGGAGAGGAGACGGAATAAGTGGGGAGAAGGGAGTCGTAGGCAGAAAGGAGCAGAGATTGTATAGGAGGAGAGATGAATGGTGAGGGGGGCTCAATGTGTTGAGAGACTAGGAGAGGAGGAGAGGAGGAGATTGTATAGGAGGAGAGATGAATGGTGGGGGGGGGGGGGTCAATGTGTTGAGAGACTAGGAGAGGAGGAGAGGAGGAGAGGAGAGGAGGAGAGGAGGAGAGTGGAGAACATGAAAGAAGGGAGGAGAAGAAAGAGAGGATTGAAGTGGGCCATAACTCTTAAGTAGCTCTCTTATGGCTGTCATAAGTGATCGCTGACGTCAGCAGATGTGTGTGTGTGTGTGTGTGTGTGTGTGTGTGTGTGTGTCAGCCTGTGTGTGTGTGTGTGTGTGTGTGTGTGTGTGTGTGTGTGTGTGTGTGTGTGTGTGTGTGTGTGTGTGTGTGTGTGGAGGTCATACATGACGCACAAATTTGTGGAGGGCAGCAGAGAGAGAAGAGGGGGGGCCATGCAGGACGGCGGAGATTGCAAGAGGAAGTTAATGAGGCTCAACAGC
>NC_137926.1:10264179-10269179 GCF_963457725.1 Sprattus sprattus | reverse complement strand
GCACTACCACAGCCTCCCCCCTTGCTTCAACACGCTCTGGGCAGATCTCCATGAAAGGCATTAAGATTTAATACTGGACTAATGTCAGCGCACAGTGGAGACAGTCCATTCAGATGGAAAGCGAGAGCTACGTTTCAGCAAAGCCCATGCGAATGATCCTAACTCAGCCTTTTAAAACCTTGACAAGGTTTAGCAGGAGCACAGGATGTGCCCCCTTGTTACTCTCTATGGGAGAAGGCTCACTAGAATCCCAGCACTGCTAGGCCCAGACAGGCATCCATGAAATTGATGGCCAATAAGTCATGCGAGTCAGTGGGGCGGGGTGGGGGGGTCGCGACCATTCTTTAATGCATAGAGGATCGACCCCTTCCCTGGGCCTTAATGATGACCCCCCCCCCCCCCCCTGATCCCTAATGACACCCCCCAAACCCTCTCCAGCTGTTCCTCCTGAGCACCAGAGTCAAGGACGATCACCACCCCCCTTCCTACTGTATTCAGCTTGACGCCCCATCACTAATAAATGGCCACTGGATTAATGCGGACGGTGCAGGTATCTGAGCAGGCCCCCATGACGCTCATCCATAATCCAGGGGCTGCCCAGTGCCCCTTAATCTTTCATGGGGGGCAGGCGGACAGCAGACTCCATCTGTCTGGGCAGCCAGGCATGATCCAGGCATCATCTTACCACCCCTCACCATACACACACACACACACACACACACACACACACACACACAAACACACATGCAACACACACACACACACACACACACAAACACACAGGCACACACACACGCACGCACGCACACACACAAACACACACACACACAAACACACACACACACAAACACACACAACACACACACACACACAAACACACACAACACACACACACACACACAAACATGCAACACAAACACACACACACACACACACAGACAAACACACACACACACACACACACACACACACACACACACACACACACACACACATTTACACATACACACATACACACATACACACACACACACCTCTTTTAATCTGAGTTAAACTCTCCCCCTCCTCCAAGAGACTTGACAGCCTTGTCCATCATAGTTCATGATAATTACAGACACGTTCATCATGACACTCCCCCACGGACCACATCACCAACGCATGTCTATCACGATACTGCCCCACGGACCACATTCAGTGCATGTGAATGGGCATCACCAACGCATGTCTATCACGATACTGCCCCACGGACCACATTCAGTGCATGTGAATGGGCATCACCAACGCATGTCTATCACGATACTGCCCCACGGACCACATTCAGTGCATGTGAATGGGCATCACCAACGCATGTCTATCACGATACTGCCCCACGGACCACATTCAGTGCATGTGAATGGGCATCGCCAACGCACGTTCACGATGACACCAAGGAGGCTGCTTCACCCGCAGCGAGAGATGGAAGCTTCCGTCAGCAGGTGTGGCTCCTTATGTCTGCATGGAGGTGTTATTCATACCTCTCCCACGTAGGGGTGGAAATGTGATAGATAGACCAAAACAATAGATATGGACAGAAAGAGAGAATGACAGAATGATAAAAGGAATACACCAGAGGCATGTTCTTTAAGCACATCTTTGGCAAAGTTTATAAACATCCTGTTATTTTTGTGTTCATTTACTCAATACATTATTGTGTGCTTGGGTAGTATGGTTTAACAATGGTGATACATGGCACTCACAGCAAATAGTGTACATTTTCAATGCAAATAATGTACATACTCAATGCAAATAGTGTACATATTCAATGCAAATAGTGTACATACTAAATACAAACGGATGCTCTGATGACTAACTTCATAATCAGTGTACTGGCAGTTTTATTTTTGACTCACAGACTGCTTAGAGAAAAGGAGATCTAATGGATTTTGCAAGATGGACAGTCTAGAGACTCCCTAAGCTATAAAGACATAAACACTGCCAAATACATTATACTTCAGGGTCTGTCTACAGAAGGTATGCTGAAGTGCACACACACACACACACACACACACACACACACACACAGCTATCTAGTTCTCCAGAGAGTATGAGCACACACCACAAACATGATAGACACACACACACACACACACACATATGATTTAGTTCTCCAGAGAGTATGAGCACACACCACAAACATGATAGACACACACACACACACACACACACAGCTATCTAGCCCTCCAGAGAGTATGAGCACACACCACAAACATGATAGACACACACACACACACACACACACAGCTATCTAGCCCTCCAGAGAATGAGCACACACCACAAACATGATAGACACACACACACACACACACACACACACAGCTATCTAGCTCCCCAGAGAATGAGCACACACCACAAATATGATAGACACACACACACACACACACAGCTATGTAGCTCTCGAGAGAATGAGCACACACCACAAATATGATAGACACAGAGGGAGCAAAGACATACGGTGAACTATACTCAAACCAGTCAGAGGAAACAGCTACTTTTGATTCAACCAACCATCGTATACAGACACACACACACGCACACACACACACACACACTCAAACCAGTCAGCTCTACAGAGGAAACAGCTACTTGTGATTCAACCAACCATCATATACAGACACACACACACGCACACACACACACACACACACACACACACACACACTTAAACCAGTCAGCTCTACAGAGGAAACAGCTACTTGTGATTCAACAAACCATCACACAGACACACACACACACACACACCAACCAGTCAGCTCTCCAGAGGAAACAGCTACTGGTGATACATATACACATGCACTCTCTAAAGATACAGCATAGAGGATTCATTTTTTGATAAGAAAAAGAAGCGGCCCTGGGTTGACAAGCTAATTTCTGTGACATTATTCTGTAAACATTTCAGCCCGAGGCAATGCCCGGTGGAACCTCCTCAATAAGACCCTTTGGCTGTGACCCACTGGAGGTCATTGACGTGTGGTAGCGTCCTCATATTCAGTATACACTTCCTGAAACATACCGTTCTCAGGCTCTACCAGATGGTGGTTTTAAAAGGGGTTAAGGGTCGTCTTTCCTTATAAGCTATCAATCACCTGGCTTTAGTTTTGCAGCTGGTATGTGTGCATGAGTGTGCTTGTGTCCTTATAAGGTTTTCTGTTGGTGTGGATTTCTGAAGGGAGGCTGTCAGAAGAAGCACAAACCTTTTGATTTCAAAGCCTACTACCCATTACATCTTCCCACCACAAACCCTCCCCATCTCCATTCTCCAGGCTCTGACACTTAAACCCCTAAAACCCACCCCTTATCTCAGCCCTGCCAATTAGGCTTGATCCACCCCCACACATACAACTGTGCTGCCGTCCTTCAGAGACAACACAGCCAACAGAAACAGAAACAGTAACAGGTACAGTAAAAGCAACAGAAAGAGAAACAGCAACAGCAACAAAAAACAGTAACAGTAACAGCAACAGCAACAGCAACAGCAACAGTAACAGAAAGAGAAACAGTAACAGTAACAGTAACAGTAACAGTAACAGAAAAAGAAACAGAAACAGAAACAGAAAGAGAAACAGTAAAAGTAACAGTAACAGCAACAGTAACAGCAACAGTAACAGTAACAGTAACAGTAATAATCATAGCAACAGAGCAGTAATGTTGATTCCCTGCCTCCATTCAGGCTCAGTCCTTTTTCCTCATCAGGAAAGGTGTTGTTGTCAGTCGGCACTGGCAGCGTGAGTGGAGAGGTGCTGCTTTCTGAAAAAGCAGACGAGCTGGAGGGAGCTGGAGGCGTAATGGACAGCTGCCTCTTCCTCTTACCCAGCCGGGCCAAACGCGCTGTAATATGAGGGCCTTTAATGGCCTGGCTCTCGCGCAGTAAAACAGCATGAAGCGCCCACCCGCTCTAATGGCCACCTGAGTGCCAGGATGCAGTGCACTAGAACTGACCTATGAGGGTTTTTTTATGTGTGTGTGTGTGTGTGTGTGTGTGTGTGTGTGTGTGTGTGTGAGTGTGATAAGCTTATCACTTTTTCATTTCAAAGTCTGTCAATTTTCTCCCAGGTGCTGAACAGTGCATAACCATTCCCATCACTGCTTATGAGGGGGAAAGAGAGAGAGAGAAAGAGTGAGAGAGACAGAGACAGAAAGAGAGAGAGAGAGAGCGAGAGAGAGAGAGAGAGAGCGAGAGAGAGAAAGGCACATGCTATAGCCATATACAGCTGACCAAATGCTATTGAAAACACATTATGTCCACAATACACTGAGGTGTGATGGTTGATTTTTCTTTGGCTTTGTTTTTTGGTTGAAAGCACAGGAGCATTAAGCTTTGCTGCTGATGAACCCCAGCATAAGGCAGTGGGCGTGAGAGAGATCTTTGGCACTAGTAAGGCACAGCATTGGTGGCACCGTGGCCCTGTATTGGCTGTTCGGAGAGCAGAGGTGGGCACAGGCATTGTTTGGGAGAAGGAGACCGGCATTTGGCACAGTTCTGCCTGACCTGGTGCCAGTGAGGCCTGGCCCGCTCTGACAGATACTCTCTCTTTCTGCCAGCAGCCCTGGCATTTCACGCTCCCGCACTGAAGCCATTCATCAACGGGAGCACTCTTTCAGCCCCGGAGAAGCTTCTCATCAGCCGTCAGTAGTAGACGATGAGGAACCAGCATGGAGAACTTGGCTCAACCCAGCAGAATAAATAATACAAAATAAAAACATTGCAAAAAAAGCTAAACTAAAACTGGAACACATTACAAACACATATGTAAAATATATAACTGACCCAATTAGAAAACAGAAAAAGTGGAAGAAAGAAAATGTTTTAAAAGGCACTTGGCAACAGAGTCCTTGTTTGTGTGTGACCTAGCAGTGGCGGCGTTGTTGCCATGTGGATGGTTGCCGGGGGCGAGGTCATCCCAGCTTGACGCGGGCGTCCTGGTTGTAATAGAGGACCTGGAACAGGATGGCCACGTCGATGA
>NC_137926.1:10256679-10259179 GCF_963457725.1 Sprattus sprattus | reverse complement strand
CGGCCTTACAGTCCTTTGGGAACGCGGTCAACCAATCCATCACAAATAAACTCACTCTCTCCTCTCTCTCTCAGAGTCACACAGATACACACATGTGAAAAAACACACACACAGACACACACACACACACACACACACACACACACACACACACAAACACACACTTACAGACCCTCTGTCTCACCACGCTCTTGATCTGTTTCCCTGTCTAACAGACACACACACAGACACACACACAGACACAAACACACACACACACACACACACATACACACACACACACACACACACACACACAGTCTCTCGCTCCCTCCTCCCCTCTCTTACCCACACAGAAACCCTCCCTCTCTTCCTCTTTTCTTCTCTCACACACACAGACACACTCTCTGCTCTCTCTTTGTCTCTCTCTCTTCCTCTACCCATCCGGGCCTCCAAAGCCCACTGCGGACTCACAGGAGATGAAAGCGCCGTTCACCAAACACTGGGGCCGGGCCCCGGGGGGCCCCGAGGGCTGTGTGTGCGGGGAGGAGAAGTGATTATTGTATTGATCAGTGAATACTGATGGCGGCCTGCACCCCTGCACCTCTGCACACAGGACTCACTCACACTCTATCCACAGGCTCTCCACTCACAGTCCTGACAAGCTCTCCCATCGATCCCCTCCCAACCTGACACCTTCATCTCACTCACAGCACAAAGGAGAGGCGGGGGGGGGGAACTAGGAGACAGCAGAGAGGAGATAGCTTTATACTGAGGGGGTAATACAGAGGGGTTAATACAGATGGGGTAATAAGGGGGGGTAATACAGAGGGGGTAATACAGAGGGGTAATACAGAGGGGTAATAAGAGGGGATAATACAGAGGGGTAATAAGAGGGGGTAATAAGAGGGGTAATAAGAGGGGGTAATACAGAGGGGGTAATACAGAGGGGGTAATAAGAGGGGTAATAAGAGGGGGTAATACAAAGGGGGTAATAAGAGGGGGTAATAGGAGGGGGTAATAGAGAGGGGGTAATAAGAGGGGAGGGGTTAATAAGAGGGGGTAATACAGAGGGGTAATACAGAGGGGTAATAAGAGGGGGTAATAAGAGGGGGGGTACTACAGAGGGGGTAATACGAGGGGGTAATACAGAGGGGGTAATAAGAGGGGAGGGGTTAATAAGAGAGGGTAATACAGAGGGGGTAATAAGAGGGGAGGGGTTAATAAGAGGGGGTAATACAGAGGGGGTAATAAGAGGGGAGGGGTTAATAAGAAGGGGTAATACAGAGGGGTAATACAGAGGGGTAATAAGAGGGGGTAATACAGAGAGGTAATAAGAGGGGTAATAAGAGGGGGGGGTACTACAGAGGGGGTAATACGAGGGGGTAATACAGAGGGGGTAATAAGAGGGGAGGGGTTAATAAGAAGGGGTAATACAGAGGGGTAATAAGAGGGGTAATAAGAGGGGGGGGTAATACAGAGGGGTAATAAGAGGGGGTAATAAGAGGGTTTAATAAGAGGGGGTAATACAGAGGGGGGGGGGGTACTACAGAGGGGGTAATAAGAGGGGGTAATAATACAGGGGGGGGGGGGGGGTAAGAGGGGGGGGGTAATAAGAGGGGGTTATACAGAGGGGGTAATAAGAGGGGGTATTAAGGGGGGGGTAATAAGAGGGGAATTGGCATATGAGAAGAGAGAATGGAGGGACCTGGTGAGAGAGAGAGAGAGAGAGAGAGAGAGAGAGAGAGAGAGAGAGAGAGAAATAGTAGTCTAAATAGACCAAGATAGTGACCAACACTCACCCTTAAGAGAGAAAGAGAGAGAGAGAAAAGGGAAGGAAAGAGAAAGAGAGAGTTGATGTCACCAATAGTAGTCTAAATAGACCAAGAAAGCGATGAATAATGGTGCCATAAAGTGCAGAGAAAATGAATAGAAATGGCGAAGTGAATGAGACTTGAAGGTTAAGGAGTAAAGAGAAATATAATGAGCAGGAAAATGGAAAACAGAGGGGAGGGCATTGTGACTGTGGTAGCGGGGGTGCTTTACAGAGACAGGGAGGGATAAATAGGAATGGACAGAGAGAGATAGAGTGAGAGATAGAGATAGATAGAAAGATAGATAGCTGAGAGACTGAGACTGAGAGCTGATGGGAAGAACATTATCTCTTGCTCATGGATGGGGTCAAGGTTCCTCCTCTACAGAAGTGGGTTGTGTGTGTGTGTGTCTATGTGTATGTGAGTGAGTGTATGTGTGTGTGTGTGTGTGTGTGTGTGTGTATGTGTGAATGAGTGTGTGAGTGTGTGAGTGTGTGAGTGTGTGTGTTTGTGTGTGTGTGTGTGTGTGAGTGTGTGTGTGTGTGTGTGTGAGTATGTGTGTGTGTGTGTGTGTGTGTGTGTGTGTGTGTGTGTGTGTGTGCGTGTGAGTGTGTGTGTGTGTGAGTGTGTGTGTGTGTGTGTGTGTGTGTATGATTGAGAGCTATCAGTTGAGGCCTGTCTGATGTTTTTCAGTATCTAGCGATGAG
>NC_137926.1:10241679-10244179 GCF_963457725.1 Sprattus sprattus | reverse complement strand
AAGGTGTGTGACGGAGGTGAAGGGAGGAACAGGAATAGAGGGGTGAAAGTAGGGACAGGGAAGACACGTACAATAAAAGTCTTCCTCATGTCAAATTGACACCACTGCTACAGATGCACAGATACACAAACACACACTGTAAACTTAAACAGAGAGCGAAAGAGAGTGAGAGAAAGAGAGAGAGAGAGAGAGAGAGAGAGAGAGAGAGAGAGAGAGAAATGGAGCGAGAGGTTTAAAACACTCATTTATTGAACCGTTCTTCCAGCCTCTACATTACGGCACATAAAGCTTTAGAACATCCACAATCAGACGCTCCGATTCAAAAGAAAACATTCACATTTTACAAGCTACTTGCCCATCTTCTACAACTTCACACAACTGCCGCCCTGCTGTTAATACACTGGCGCTGTGGGTATGATCAATTGTTATCTCTCCCCAACTGAAAAACATGCAGAAGAACTTAAATCTATCCCTGACCAAGACGGATCACTTGACTTGGTCCCCGGGTGCCTAACGGCTGCCCACTGCTCCTGGGGGGTCCTGGAGGAAGGACAGTCCAGGATGGGAGAAATGCAGAGATATAATTCACTGCGACCTCAGGCTTGCGTTTGCGTGTGTCCTGATCGCCACTATATATGCACGTATGTGTTACTGTGTGTTGTTTGTGCTAATAAAAACTGACTGAAGTCAGCCTTGTTTGTTTGTTTGTTTAATGACACACAGAGGACCCAAAACATACTTGTGTTTTTGATCAACATCATTATATTACTTTCTAGCGCTTTAATGCATGATTGAAATTTCAATATTTATTATTTATATATTATAATTTGTACAAAAATTGCAAGGCAAAAAAGTCAATACATGGGTTTGACTTTCACAATTATATAAAATACTGTCCTGCGGTTGATATATACGGTGCGCGTTTAATGGTCAGGAAGTCCTGCTAATGAGGCCAGTTCCTCTCTGAGTTTCCTCCTGAGTGGTTTGAGGGAGGCCACCGGTCCTGGCCGTGCTGCTGTCATTACCAGCTCCAGTGAGGCGGATCTCAGCGAGGCAGCCCTGCATCTCGCTCCCTATCCTCCTCATTACCGTCACCCAGCACAGTGCGTGCCTGGCTGCCCGGCCTGGTGGAGCACAACTCAGCATCAGCACAGCACAGCACGGCACGGCATGGCATGGCACAGTACAGCATCAGCATCAGCACGGCACGGTACGGCACGGCACAGCACATCACAGCACGGCACGGCACAGCACGGCACAGCACAGCACAGCACAGCACAGCACAGCTGCAGCACAGCACGGCACAGCTGCAGCACAGCACGGCACGGCACGGCACGGCACAGCACAGCACAGCACAGCTGCAGCACAGCACGGCACGGCACGGCACAGCACAGCACAGCACAGCACAGCTGCAGCACAGCACGGCACGGCACGGCACGGCACGGCACGGCACGGCACAGCACAGCACAGCACAGCACAGCACAGCTGCAGCACGGCACGGCACGGCACGGCACGGCACGGCACGGCACAGCACAGCACAGCACAGCACAGCTGCAGCACGGCACGGCACGGCACGGCACGGCACGGCACAGCACAGCACAGCACAGCACAGCTGCAGCACAGCACGGCACAACACGGCTCGCCTCGGTTCGGCACAACACTCACTTCACCACCGCTGCCACAGGTAACCGCTGCCACAGGTAACCGGCCACAGCTGCAGCCTGTCCTCAGAGGAGCTATTCAACAGTGCACAGGGTCAGCAATCCCAAGTGCACAGGGTCAGCCATGCTCCCCCCAGACTGGACCTGGACCTGGACCTGGACCTGGACCTGGACCTGGACCTGGACCTGGACCTGGACCTGGACCTGGACCTGGACCTGGACAAGCTGCCTTTCTGCTTCCATCAGGATACCCATTAACTGGCCCAGTCTGCTGCTGTACTTGTCTCCCATGACCTGGCACACCGGAGTCTCCGAGGCGCTTCTGGAGTCTCTGAGGCTCCAAGTCTCAACAAACACCACATGGTGCACACCACTCCAGGTGTGTCTGGAGGACTGAGTGTGCTTGGCTTGAGAGTATCGAGGGTAGTTCCCCTCTCGTTCTCATTAGCTTCCACGGCTGGCTCATTTACTGCTGGCACAGGGGAGTCCACCGCCTGTGGTGATTTTCGCACTTTTGCATTAACATTGGTTTTACTGCATATTCATAAGGTTATGTCCAGATCTCAGATTAATTTTTAAAAACTGCGTTGAATATGAATGCTGAGAGGTGGACTATTTATATATGGATATGTTTACAGGAACAGAACTTTGTAAGAAAGCAAATAAGGAGTTATTTTGTTCATATGTGCACAGGTGCAGGCACAGCTGTTTTTAAAAGAACCTTAACCCACTTTAGTGTTTAAGATCCTGGAAATGCAGGCGTTTCAGCAACAGCATGAGGAAGCTTGATGCTAAAGGCTAGAGGAGAGATGAGTAATGGGTTGTTTCTGTCCATCCAA
>NC_137926.1:10229179-10231679 GCF_963457725.1 Sprattus sprattus | reverse complement strand
GGTCTTCCTCCAGGTAATTCCGCCATTATAATAACAAGCCGCTATGGAATATGCGCTCCTCGCTCTTAAAGGGTATGTGAGATGACGCTCTGATTGGTTTATTGCATATTATGCCCAAACCACACCTATGGCTGAGTAACCTCCTTTGGACCAACCCATTTGACATTTGCGCTCTGCACAAGTGTGTTTTTTCCGCCGTTATAATAGCAAATGCGCCATTGCGTTAGGTGCTGTCCTACTTGCGTTTCTGATCTTTAAAATAGGGCCCAGAGAGTGTAATGTGTTATTATGGTAAAGCCTGTGTATACGTGATTGGTATAAGCATGGTGTTTGGTGTGTGTATGTTCCCACATTTGTGTTTGTGTGTATGCACAACAAGTCAACAACACTTTGGATGACCTGCGTTTGGTCATTCACCCTCAGGCAAATAATATGTTAGTCCATCTTGGCCACGTCCATCCTCTCATTACCAAAACGCCATCACCCCGTCATTCCCACCAATCATCCATCTGACGCCAGAGAGGACAGCTGCTGTTCAGACTCTGGGCTCTGTCAAACCATTTCAATTCTCATTGGCACTATAGAAATAAAACATAGAGTAGAATATAGAATAAAGAATATAGAATATAGAATATAGAATATAGAATATAGAACTGAACTGAATTGAATTTAGTCTACCCTCACTTCACAAGGCTGTCTCTCTCTTCTCAGTGCGGGCACATGATGGCAGCACTCCGATCCCATCAGATTCTCTCCATGGGGTCTCCATGGGGGGTTAACTGCTCTATCTCAAAGCACATGGCAGTGACAAATCTAGACCTTGGCCGCGTCAGTTCAAATCAAATGCGGAATGTTTACATCTGCTACCGTTGATTATACAGTAAATACGTTGTGAAATGAAACAAAAACACACCACAGTTAAAGTTGTATTAGTATTGATTGATTCACATCGATATGAATGGATTACATGACTAACAACTGGTGGAAAAGTAATATTTGTTCACTGAATTAGCACGTTCTGTCCCAAACAGTTGCGTTCCAGTTTCAAAGTTTCAGTTTCGGTTTCAGTATTTCAACGTGAATGAGAGGGAGCACAAGAACTGAGCGTCTAGCAGCGATTATCATATCATAGACATATATGATGCATGTATATGTCTGTGGGCACGATCTCAAGCACGTGCAAAAGTTGTTGTTGTCCAATTTGAATCTAGATTCGAGAGACACATGCGCGCCCAGTCCAATTCCCAGCGGAATCGAATCGTGTATCCAGGGGTTTACATCGGAGTCCAGTCGGACTCAAGTCGGACACAATGAATCTAGATTTGGGGAGACACGTGTCCAATCTCCAATTTAAATCGGACTGAAATCGGAAATTGGACACATGTGTCCACACTGTCTGTCTCTCCGCATGATGGGGGCATAAGGTGTTTAAAAGGCAGGGGGGTGTGGGTGAGGTGTGTGGTTTACAGGGACGTGTGGGTGAGGTGTGTGGTTTACAGGGACGTGTGGGTGAGGTGTGTGGTTTACAGGGACGTGTGGGTGAGGTGTGTGGTTCACAGGGATGTGTGTGTGAGGTGTGTGGTTTACAGGGACGTGTGTGTGAGGTGTGTGGTTTACGGGGACGTGTGAAAAGGGCTCAATAAACTGTCCTCAGGTTGACACATTCAGCATTCAGATTTAAACACTTCAATTCACTCAGCAGAAAGTACACACTAATATAAACTTGTGTACAGATGAATGTATGCTCATAGATAATGACAGAGTATACAAATGTGTGTGTGTGTGTGTGTGTGTGTGTGTGTGTGTGTGTGTGTGTGTGTGTGTGTGTGTGTGCGTGTGTATGTGTGTGTGCATCATAGCAGGGTTTGAGGTTTTTAGGGCACATGTTGAAGATGGCAACCCAGCTAAGGCCAGCTGTCCGGAAGCCTGCCAGGGTTTAATAATACACAAGCCTCCCAAATAAAGTCCGCCTCTCAGATACACACACACACACACACACACACACACACACACACACACACACACACACACACTCACACAGACATACACACACATAAAAGCTTTTGGCCATCTCTGAGGAGTTTGTACCCTTCCTCTATACAACAATGATGGCCAATCAAAAACCAACATCCATGCAGTGAGGGAAGTGTTTTAAATTCTCTGATTTGATGCCACACCAAAAAAACAAAAAAAAGGCTGAAACTACTGCACAGGTGATGTTTGGAAACACTGGTGCCTCCTGGCGATGGAAAAATCCACTTCCGATTTCTGTACAAGGAATCAATGTTCTTCCTGGGGAGTTGCACAGCTCAATAAAAAAATTCAAACGTAAACATGTTTATGTCGTCATGTAACCATGTATTTGTGGTCTTCGGGGCTGGTTTCCAGTGTGTTTTGTCCCGAGGCAGGGTGTGTGTTAGTGTGTGTGTGTGTGTGTGTGTGTGTGTGTGTGTGCGTGTGTGTGTATGTGTGTGTGTGTGTGTGAGAGTGTGTGTGTGAG
>NC_137926.1:10214179-10216679 GCF_963457725.1 Sprattus sprattus | reverse complement strand
AAAGAGTAGACAGACAGCCACAGACTTCAAGTTCTCTCTCTCTCTTTCACAAGCAAACTAACACACATACAGACACATGAAGTACACACAAATCCCCAACTAACTTCCAATTAACATTCCAAATTTGGCGTGTTTCATCATTCGAAGCGTGATGCATTTACGGCACCAGTACTCAGCCCATCCTTACGTGCCATGCTAATTAAATTACTATCAGGACTTTAATTACACCTTGGCCTCTATATGTAAATGCAGCCACACACAGCGCCACAGCCACAAGCCGGTCACACCTGATTCGCCACACCGCTGAGCTGCTTGCCATAGATAACACTGACTGACACTTCAATCCCAGCATGCAGCAGGAGTGGAGTAGTGGAGTCTGCAGAGCATGCTCAGAAATACCCCCCGCCCCCCCCCCCCCCCCCTGGCAAAAAACACACACCTCCTTGCTTCCTACCCCCACAAGCGTCCTCAAAAGTGTATGACCTTAACATGACCTATGAAAGTCTATGAAGAGGAAGTAGGAAATACACATGAACTTCCTCCCTCACATGGGAGACAGACTTGCCATGAGGTGGTTCATGTGTCACCGCCAAGTTTATATGTTCTAACTACGGCCACAAGAGGGCGCTCTTACTCAGGTGTCTGAGACCATTTTTGTCAATGATCTCACTCCTTCAATCATGTCTGATGGTTTCATTTGAGAAGATGTGAATGACACCGACCACAACAGAGATGTTCCCAGAGTCAGCTAACACACTCTGACCAACAGACAGTCAGCGCATGACATGCAACCCTCTGTGGAGGTGCTCCTGAGCTGCAGGAGGACGCATTCATTAACCTTTAGAACTGCAGGATGCATGCAGTCACTCACACTCCCGGGCCAAGCTACTCATCAGGACTGGAGCGGTGAAGTGCTGACGGGGGGAGAAAACCTGAAGCAGCCTTCCTCCCAGAAGCCTATGGAGGTGGAGCCACTGGTGCGTGTCCATGGAATAGACTTGTTAAAGAACACAACAACAGCAACAATCAAAGCGGAGAGTGCTTTATTCATTACCAGGAGCTCAGGACAAATCCCAGGGTGGCTCTCCTCTCCTACCCTCTCCTCTCTCTCCTCTCCTCTCCTCTCCTACCCTCTTCTCTCTCTCCTCTCCTCTCCTCTCTCTCCTCTCCTCTCCTGTCCTCCCCTTTCTCTCCTCTCCTCTCTCTCCTTTCCTCTCCTGTCCTGTCCTCCCCTTTCTCTCCTCTCCTCTCCTCTCCTCTCTCCTCTCCACTCCTCTCCTCTCCCCCCTCTCCTCTCCTCTCCTGGCCTCCCCTTTCTCTCCTCTCCTCTCCCCTCTTCTCTCTCCTCTCCTCTACTTTCCTCCCCTTTCTATCTCTCCTCTCTCTCCTCTTATCCCCTCTCTTCTCCTCTCCTCCTCTCTAGCTGCTATCTTCTCCTCTCTCTCCTCTCCTTCCCTCTCTCTGCTATCTCTTCTCCTCTCTCTCCTCTAATCCCCTCTTCTCCTCTCTTCTCCTCTCCTCCTCTCTATCTGCTATCTTCTCCTCTCTCTGCTCTCCTTCCCTCTCTCTGCTATCTCTCTCCTCTCTCTCCTCTCCTCTCTGTCCTCATCTCTCTCCTCTCCTTCTCTCTCTCTGCTATCTCTTCTCCTCTCTCTCCTCTCCACTCTGTCCTCCTGGCTTAAGGAGCGCTGATTAGGCGTGTCCTCTCCTGTTTACATACCAGCTGCATCAGAACAGAACTCTTTTCCTGGGATCTCTTCCCTGCTAAGCTGCTAAGCTCTGGCGTGGGTTTGGGCAAGCGCCTCGCAGCCACGTTTGTGTAATCAGTCGGGGCATTTACGGCGCCGCTAATTCATTCAGACTAAAACACTGGAGCCCTTCGCCAGAAACATGTCCGCTCAGTGAACCGGGGAGCCTCCGGAGCAGAGGAAGGGGACAGCACAGAGAGAGAGAGAGAGAGAGAGAGAGAGAGAGAGAGAGAGAGAGAAAGAGAAAGAGAGAGAGGGAGAGAGACAGAGATAGAGAGAGAGAGGAAGAGAGAGAGAGAGGGAGAGAGAAAGAGGGAGACACAGAGAGAGAGAGAGAAAGAGAGAGAGAGAAAGAGAGAGAGAGATAGAGAGTGAGAAAGAGAGAGAGAGGGAGAGAGAGAGAGAGAGAGAGGGAGAGAAAGAGGGAGACAGAGAGAGAGAGAGATAGACAGAGAGAGAGAGGGAAAGAGAGAGAGAGGGAGAGAGAGAGAGATAAAGAGAGAGAGAGGAAGAGAGAGATAGAGAAGCGCAGTGGGGCAGCGTAACAAAGCTATCGGCCTGTAATTACGCTTTCTAAAAGCGCAGGTAGCAGCACTCTCCAGCTAATCAATGCCCTTTCTCTGGGCCAATTAATAACAGCAGTGCAACACAATTACGCCATCCACTGCGATTATCCACACACACACACACACACACATATGTACACACTCGCACACACACACACACAGACATACTGTGTTAGAGAGACAACA